>NW_015537954.1:934942-946906 GCF_001515605.1 Sinocyclocheilus anshuiensis
ATGCATTTAGGGTTGGCCATTATAGACCACCATGCATTTAGGGTTGGCCATTATAGACTCAAATGCATCTTGGGTTGGCCATTATAGATTAAAATGAATCTAGGGTTGGCCATTATAGACTAAAATGCATTTAGGGTTGGCCATTACAGACCCAAATATATTTAGGGTTGGCCATTATAGATTAAAATGCATCTAGGGTTGGCCATTATAGACTAAAATGCATGTGGGGTTGGCCATTATAGACCAGCATGCATTTAGGGTTGGCCATTATAGATTAAAATGCATCTAGGGTTGGCCATTATAGATTAAAATGCATGTAGGATTGGCCATTATAGACCAGCATGCATTTAGGGTTGGCCATTATAGATTAAAATGCATCTAGGGTTGGCCATTATAGATTAAAATGCATGTAGGATTGGCCATTACAAGCCAGCAAGCATTAAGGGTTGGACATTACAGACCACCATTTATTTACAGGTGGACATTTTTTACTTCAATGCATCTAGGGTTGGCCATTATAGATCAACATACAATCAGGGTTGGCCATTATCAACCAGCATGCATTTAGGGTTGGTTATTTTTTATTTAAATGCATTTAGAGTTGGATATTATAGATCAAAAAGCATTTAGAGCTGGCCATTTTAGACTAGCATGCATTTAGATATGCATAGAACAAAATCAAGTGTATTTGTAATGGTATATATCAATCACACTATAGTTATGTTTGCTACAGGTTCAACTTTAATGTGAGTCATATTTAAACAATCATGTGCCTTATTTTCTATAATCTAGTGTATTTGAAATTGATAGTCCCAAACCAGAGGATATTTATCATAAATTTATAATGCACCTTCACATTATGCAAAAACATATATCACAAACAAAAGACTGAAATGTATGTTTTACGGCATAAATGGCTAACAGATTTTTACCATCACACAATATATACTGGCCAACACTATTTATGGTAATTATGCTGTTTTTCTTTCTTTCTTTTTTTAAATCAGTTGCTATGCATCTTTTTGGTGGTCAGGCTTCTGCTGAGAACATCATTTTGTCATTGTTTAGACTTATGTTTAAATTAACAAAAATGCATGCAGTGTATTCATGTGTAGCTGTGAGCACATGATGCTGTTTTGCTAGAGAACGTGTCTGTGTGAGTGGGCGGGTGTGAATACGAGTAAGATGTGACAAGATTGGTTCTGAAAGCTGTCAATTATCTTTGCTCCTGTCGTTGCTGTTCTCTGTGCCCTGCTGAAATAGAACCGAGGGCTCAGCGGTGACAGAATCCCAAAAAGGCATCTCGCCTCTCTTGCAGACCTGGAGGTGAACAGCGCTTCAAGGGTTTCATGATATTTTCACCTACAGTAGGGATTCAAATGAAAGTAAACCAAAATAAACATCTCGAAGGAGGCAGAGTTCCAGGCGAATTTCAGAACAGCTTTGCAAACGCACAAGTGTTGGTGTGGTAAATTACAAATTTCCCCAGTAAGTCTAAAAGGGACGTTTAGAGTGACAGCAGCTTCCTGCGTCAAAGCATCTGGAAACCATTCATTTTCAATGATAGCTGGTGATCAGACGGTTGAGCATTGACGCAATGTGGCAGCTGCCAATGGGAGAGCAGAGACGCTCAAGTAATACAGATGCATACTGCTATAGTAAAGCAAAATAAATACAGACTCCTTCCAGAGATACATGGTTTGCAATGCTGTGGGAAACTGGAATAAGTTATATATTTAAAGGAATCGTTTATCCAAAAATGGAAATTTTATGAAAATATCCTCACCCTTAGACCATCTGAGATGCAGATGAGTTTGTTTCTTCATCGGATCAGATTTCCAGTGGATCCTCTGCAGTGAATGGGTGCCGTCAGAATGAGAGTCCAAACAGCTGATAAAAACATCACAATAATCCACAAGTAATCCACAGCACTCCAGTCCATCAGTTAACATCTGGAGAAGACAAAAGCTGAAACAAATCCATTAAGACGTTTTTAACTAAAATACATTGAGTCTATAATCCATAATAAGGCTTCCTCCAGTGAAAAAGTGTTCTGGTCTGAATCAGGAGAGAAATCTGCACAGATCAAGCACCGTTTAAACAGCTCTAAACAAATATGTGGCTGGATTTTGATGTGAGAGACATCAGGAGATGCACTTTTTCACTGGAGGAAGCATTATTATGGATTATGCACTCAATGTATTTGAGTTATTCTGACGGCACCCATTCACTGCAGAGCATCCATTGCTGAGACACTGATGCAGTGCTACATTTCTCCAAATCTGATGAAGAAACAAACTCATCCTAATCTCGGATGGCCTGAGGGTGAACACATTTGCAGCACATTTTCATTTTTAGGTGAACTATTCCTTTAATTATATTTTAATGCATTTAATTACTTTTAAGCATCTTTGTCTTGTTGCATTTATTTGTTGTGGGGTCTAAAATAATATATTGCACATATTAAAATCTAGCATGACTGGCAGCCACCCCTTTATGCTGCATTCCTGAAACTCAAGCTCAACCCTCAGCTGTAAGGAACGCTCATCTTCATCTACTATGAACGCCACACTGGTCTTGAGTTAGAGCGAAACTGTCTGTGTTTACATAAGCAGTCCCTTAGACTGATGCAGTCATGGCAACGGATGCATTGCATGTTGGATGGCAGCTCCTGTAATCTGCGAAGTCAAGAATGACCCAGACGTGATATTCTGGTCACGTGTGTGCGAGAGGCACTTTGATGCGACTTTCTTCCCACACAACACTAACACCTTTAGGCATCCTGTCAGATAGATGGGCTGGCCTGAGTACTGCTTTGCTACAGACAGGTCTCTGGCCTGTTTGAGGCTTGCTGACTCTCTCAGAGGAAAAGCACGTGTGTGGATGGTGTGGAAACAACCGTGATGCCAAATTTCAAGACATCTTTAGTTGTAAAAGTAAGTCATGATCATGTAAACAACACTCTATTTAGGTTTGAGAGAGGATTCTGGGAGGTTTTTCACTCTGATTGTACATTTAACCCTTAATCATGCTAGTGATTTTGCACCTTCAGGCCATCCTCTGCAGTGAATGGGTGCCGTCAGAATGAGTCCAAACAGCTAATAAAAACATCACAAAAATCCACAGCACTACAGTCCATCAGTTAACATCTTGAGAAGACGAAAGCTGAAACAAATCCATCAAGACATTTCCTTCCTCCAGTGAAAAAGAGCTGTTGTTCTTGTTTAGAGCTGTTTTGGCTTGTAAACGGTGCTTGATCTGCACAGATTTCTCTCCTGATTCAGACCAGACCGCTTTTTCACTGGAGGAAGCGTTATTATGGATTATGGACTCTATGTATTTTAGTTAAAATGTCTTTATGCTGGATTAGTTTCAGCTTTTGTCTTCTCCAGATGTTAACTGATGGACTGGAGTGCTGTGGATTACTTGTGGATTATTGTGATGTTTTTATCAGCTGTTTGGACTCTCATTCTGACGGCACCCATTCACTGCAGAGCATCCATTGCTGAGACACTGATGCAATGCTACATTTCTCTAAATCTGATGAACAACCAAACTCAGGTTCAGCAAACTTTTGGTTGAACCAGAAGAATTGAGTTGTTTGGAGCAAATGTATGTGTCATTTCCACGGCTCTTGTTAAAACAGGCCACATGCTTATTGCATGCTTCACTTGTAAAATCAATGCTATTTATCTTTTAAGTATGTAAATGATAATGTGTGAACGCTTTTATGACTAATCCGGTGGTAAAGTATGAACAGTGTGGAACTGGAAGGTTAAAAACGACCTAAAAGTGTGAAGAGAAGCAAACACCCACAGTGACACATCTGACCTTCTCCTTCATTAGAGTCCTTTAACTTTAACTTCTCTCTGTTTACTGCTGCTTTACGTCCCTCACCGTGTTCCTGTGTCACCCGGCTTTGCCCTGTCAATGCTCCTACAGGCCCTTGCAAACGCTCTGCGCTGATTGTCCATAGGAAGTCAGCTGAAAGAGAATTTTCTGCTATTCGCATCCCATTTAGCCACAGCCAGCAGTCCTGCGGTCCCTCGAAGCCGCTGATAATAGAAAGAGGTAAGAGAGAGAGAGAGAGGAAGGAGAGCGCATACATGACAGAAAAAGAAAAGATGAAGGATGCAGGATGGGGAGGGAGAAAGAAAGCGAGAGAATGAGATCATCACAGGCTAGTCTAGACCAGTCCTTTGCTGGATTGCATAACTCTCCTTCTGCTGCTCGCAGGATGCTGTGTTTATTCACAGGTAATTAATGGGCATCTCCATGGAGACTGAATTGTCCTTTGGGCATCATGTGTGGACCATTTTTTCCCTCCTGCTGTTACATCTTCCCATTTATAGGACATGAATTTATCATTACTCATCCACTGATGAGCCAGCAATGGTAAAGAAGTTGTAGAGATGCCGGATGTGTTCCAAGCAAATTACATTAAACAACATTACAACTGTGTTATAAATATTTGTGTTCCTACATTCCAACATCCTAATGAGCAAAACGAAGAGATGTCAGCGGACAAATGCTGGGAAACTGTTAAAGAAATAAAAAAAATGATCTTCCAAAAATGATTTTTTTTTGTGTTGTGCTTCACAAAAAGCCACACAAGTTTGGACCAAACAATGAGGAGTACTTTTTTTATCACGCTTTCCAATGACGGATAAAATGTACTGCCCGTAACTGTTTTTCACTGGCCATTAAACTGTTTTTTGTTTGTTTGCATTTGAATAATATGTTAGGAAAAAATATTTTTGCCAATATGACAATGCCATTATTTAATTGATTTTATTTCCATTTATATCCATTTTGGATGATGAATATTCCATGTTACATGTGAAGAAGAAAAACAAGCCTCTGCAGTAGTTCTTGATAATAAATGGAAAAAGTTGTCTGAAGGCGAGCAAGTTGCGAGAGAGGTTTTCTTTGTTATACGGTTTCATTAGTTTAACTTGCATTATAAAGCATTACTTGCGTTTGGTGAGTATTACGTTTAGACCTTGGATGCATATTATATAAGCCAAAATAAACCTTTGATTCACCACTAATGTAAAAAAGTCCTGCAAGTTTAGACCATTGCTTTAATCGTCATTTACACCCACGTAAATGTTGTTTACGTCTGTCGGCATCCATTAGGTGAATGAAGGGCGTGATGGATTTGTTCTGTCATATTCTCAGCACCTGAACAGCTGCTGTTCTTCCGCCGGAGAGCATGTGCACAGCAGAGGTCACGGCTGCGCTCCTCTGCTCTGTCCACTGAACCATGTGGAGATGATTTGGCTTTGTTGTGATGGATTTTTAGATGCAACTGGATGTACTGGACTGGTGGAAGCCTGCTTGCTTATGCAATATCAGCTTTAAATTATGTTTGAATTAGAATTATGAAGCTAGAATGTGGGTGAGTTTGTGTTTATTGGGACAGGATTGAAATATGTAGTTTTTACTAAAGTGGGAGTTTATTGAATGGATGTGGCTGGCATGGAAGGTGCTCTACATGCATGCATCACAAAACCCATTGAAATACTCTTGTATGTGTGAAATAATTATAACATACTGTATATTCTAGGGTGACCATACATCCTCTGTCCTGGCCGGGATGTCTAAATTGCCTAAAATGTCCAGGTTTTGGCTTTTTTTTTTTTTTCAATTGACGTGCTCTCCACAGTCCTCATATGTTCACATATGTGACCCTGGACCACAAAGCCAGTCATAAGGGTCAACTTTTTTAATTGAGATGTATACATCATCTGAAAGTTGAATACATTCACTTTCCATTGATGTATGGTTTGTTAGGATAGGACAATATTTGGCCGAGATACAACTATTTGAAAATCTGGAATCTGAGGGTGCAAAAAAATCTAAATATTGAGAAAATCATCTTTAAAGTTGTCCAAATGAAGTTCTTAGCAATGCATATTACTAATCAAAAATTAAGTTTTGATATATTTACGGTAGGAAATTTACAAAATATCTTCATGGAACATGATCTTTACTTAATATCCTAATGATTTTTGGCATAAAAGAAAAATGGATAATTTTGACCCATACAATGTATTGTTGGCTATTGCTACAAATATACCCCAGCGACTTAAGACTGCTTTTGTGCTCCAGGGACACATATTTGCATTGCTTTGACTGTCTGTAGATCCCACCTTCTTGTGTGCAATGATTGGTTGATTATGTACAATGCCTGCATGATATTGGTCAAACTACTTTTCAGTCTTTGCCTTGAGCAAGTATGAAATCTATAGCAAAACAAAGCCAAATCCCGGACATTTTCGGCGATTTAGAGACATGTCCAGGAGAAAGAGGAGATACGGTCTCCCCATTATATAATTAGTGGAAGGAAGCTAGTCCCATCTGAATAGGGCTTTAGTTTATTTAGATTCAGTGCCTTTGACTTCCCAAATCAGCATTTGACTGACTGTCCTCACCCTACTAACCTCATTCGTCCTCATATTCACAAACAGCAAACCCTCAGCTCTGCTTTAACACAGACACTGAACCAGCTGTAGCCTACTGAGGATGCATCCGTCTTGTTTTATTATTATATAATGGTTGCATGCATGCTTGCTCCGATGTACACATAGTCTGGCCGGCCCTACTGGCTGTTAACTGGATGATGATGAGGTTTATTGACTTCCTGTGAAGTCATGCATACAGGGTCCAAAATGAACTTTTTACCAAGCTTGCCAGTGGCAGATGAAATTTACCATCCATAAATGTTTTTCACGGGCCATGGAACTGTATTTTGCATTACGTTAAGGACATTTTCTTTTTTTTTAATTATGATAATGGCATTATTTAACTAATTTTATTTGTGCCATACAGCATCCCAATGCAATAGGTCAAATTATCACGTTTCTGTATTTCTACAAATTTTAACCTTTATTTTCTTGCCAAAGCCAAATTTTACTTGGCTTTGTTCTATTGCATATTTATCATATATGCCAGAGGTTTGCCTCTGATTTGAAAAAGCATGCATAATTAGGCCATGTGTCACCGTATTACTGTAAACATACATTTTTTGTCTTTTGACATGCATGCAAATCCATGAGAACATTTGTTTGATATGAGAATAAAAATACTGCACATTATTTCCCTGGTTAATATCAGAGCGCTTGGCACCAGTAAAAGCCTAAAGAGCTCCAAACACAGACTTTTCAGGTTCTTAGGAGCACAGATAAATGTGTATGTGGTATAGTCTTTGCCCTCAGCGAGAGCGACAGAACAGTTTGTTAGTGGAGCAGATCGGGAATGATTCAGTCCCGAGGGAGGGGGGTGTCAGAGAGAGAGAAAGTGAGAAAGAGGCAAAAATAGAGACATTATCACGATGCACAGAGATGTATGATTTGTTTTTATCATCTGGTGTTAATTAATTTTAGGGTAATAGAGGATGTATTTATAGCATGCATGCATGTAACGAGTTTTCACATTTGCATGCCATTAGAAGATGCTTCATTCAAAGTGGATTACATTGCATTCGAGATATGCCAACGCTATCTCATGACCAAATTCATACTTATTTTACGAGGTGGCTAATTCGTAAGAATTCGTACGACCTCACTCATACGGTTTTGTACGATTTGTCTAGACTCCAGTGATGGGTAGGTTTAGGGGCGGGGTTAGGTGTAGGTCATTCATACGAATTGGGGAGCTCGTAAAATACGTACGATTTAGCAAAAATTGTACGAATTTGTAAGTGTGAAGTCATACGAATTTGTACGATTTAGCCACCTCATAAAATATGAACGAATTGCCATGAGATCGGTAGGGTTGTGCCGATAAGACGATAGTATCATGTATCGACGATAGAGATATCGCCTGTGGCTGATGCCTTTGACGATAGCAGGACAATTATTATTATTATAATCAGGCTAGTAATACTATCATTAATATTAGAGCTTATTTGTTTCATTATATTTCTTTTTCCGCATTTTTACAGTGTTGCGCGTTATAACCAATCACACGTGATTATGTTGAGCTTATGAATGCAATGGCCAATCAGAGGCGTTCAGATGAGTCATCGGTAAAACGGCGGAGTTTAGTTGTTCAGCGCGCACTGTCTTTAATTATGACTTGCGAATTCTCACCTCCATCCTAAACAAAGGGCAGATGCATGTGTGATGTAAGAATAAGAGATTTATTCAGTGTAGATAGCTTCACTGATTGTAATGGGAGTGTTTTTAAACTGTTTTTACTCGCGCTAGACTGAAGTCAACGTTCTTTGGCTGCAAGTAGCTGCATTTTGAATAACTGAGGAAATGTAAGCATTAGTAACTTACAATGTTTATATTAAATTGTTATCATGTTAAATACAAATTCAGTCATACTAAAAGCATTCGGCTATTTTTAGCCTTACGCTGGAGTTGGTTCACTTTCCAGCAATGAAACTAAGTAAATAAGTAATTAAATAAATTAGCATGATAATATCGTGTATCGGCGATCTCACAGGCTGACGATAGGACAATATGACAATTAAGCATATCTCCCAACTCTAGAGATCGGGTTGGTATGCATAGTTTTATTTATTTATTTATTTATTTAGTCATTTAGCAGACGCTTTTATCCAAATGAGGACAACAGAAGCAATCAATTGTAGTATTAAAACGACTAAATACAGATCCAAAACTAAAAGCTAAAACTTTATAAATACTACTTATACACATTTTTTAAAATAAAGAAATTCAATAAAAATGACAAATGCATACAACAAAATTTCAAAACTTAAAAATAAAAATAAAGCTAAAAACAATTCAAAATATTAAAGAACAAATGGTATGAGTATAATAATGATTCTAGCATAACACTAAGCCAAACACCAAAAAACAACTACATATATGCGCATGTACAACCATATATATATATATACATACACATTTATAAATTCAATATATATATTATTTCATTTCCATTTAGTTTGTTGACGTGTTAAAATAACTCAAATAAAACTAAAACTTAATAAAAGACCTATACAGATATAATAAATTCAGACATAATTTAACTAAAATTAAAATAAATTACAAATACAAATCAAATGACAGTAGTTTATCAGTATTTGTGTTTTGATTTTGTTGTTTTCTTTTATGAGGCATAATTTAATTATTGTACAGCACTTTGGTCAATGCTCTGTTGCTTTATAGGCATATATGCATATTTGTGTACACGTGTAAACAAAGAGACTATGAGCTAAAAAAAATCATAAACCTTACATCTCACTTTACTATTGTACAATGCATGTTTGACTGTAAAATCTGTCTCATCTTTGTTCCGTTTCTTTATTATTGCATATGATAATCCATGTGGAGGTGATGCTGACAGTTTTATACGCATGGATGGTAATCTCTGGGATTAGAGTGTTGCCCTTTTCCAAATAAACGAAAGAGTTGGAGACAACGCTCTAACTGAACGCAACTTTTCGTTTGATATTTCATTTCACACATTACTTTCTCACTTTACCTTCACAGGATTTGCTCGCCCTCCAGATGGATGCTGCATAGATGCTCTGAATCCTTTTTGTTTACTGTCATCCCTCGCAAACCGCCGCGCGATGCGTTTTGACAAGTCACGAGCGCCCGCGAAAAAAAAAACGCGGTTAATCCGGCGGTACGTGGGATTTGGGCGGGAAGAGAGAGAGTCGGTTGAGGAAACACGGGATTGGACGGATGCTGTGACTCAGATGAAGAGATGAATCCAATTCACTTCACTTTACCTCAGCTGAACGCCGGACGGAGTCTCTGTTAGGCGACCGCGGAGAAAGAGGAAGAATATTAAGGAACATTATACTATTTAACGATGGCGTTCATGGTAAAACACGTAGTCGGCGGTCAGCTGAAGAATCTGACAGGAGGTCTGACAGAAGAGAAATCTGACGGAGACAAATCCGAAGCCGCCGCTAAAGGAATGACCCAAGAAGAGTTTGAGCAGTACCAACAACAGCTAGAGGAGGAAAAGTAAGCACACCTACCTGATTTTTCTCATAGAAATGTGTGGATTTGATGATATTTTGGGAATGTTTTTGTTAGGCGGCCGTTTGGAGAGACGCGCGAATTTTTCGCGCCTCGTTGGATATTTGCGCGCGCAGCTGCTCGTTTCGCTCAGGGAGATATTAATAACTTCTCACATTATTCACATCCACATTAGAGTTCAGCAGAATTCGCGTGTGTAAATTAGAATATTTATAGATTTATAGAGTTGCTTCAGGCGCGTCAGACTCAAGTAAATCCTGCTCGCTTGTTTGTTTAATTGATTATTCTAAAATAGTACTGATAATTAGATTAGTAGTAAACCGAGATACAAAAGATGACAGTACTGTACCATAGTACATTGATATTATGTGGTATAAATTGTTTCCATGATTGTACCATGGTATTTACAAGGATACCATGGTACTATTTGGGTAACACTTTTTTATTTTAAGGTGTCCTTGTTGCACGTTACATGTATTTACTATTATAATAACAATAAATTATGCATAATTACATGCAAGTAACCCTAATCCAAACCCTAACCATATAGTAAGTACATGTAGCTAATTAATATTACTCAGTATTTAAATGTATAAATAACAAGGACGCCTTATAATAAAGTAACCATTTATGGTAGTGACAGATATCTGCTGTACACGTCATTAAAATCTGCTCATTCTGTAAGTATGCCTCAGGTAAAATGATTTTAATTAGTATTTTACTAATTCAAACTCAAATCACATCTGCCCATTCAGAAGACATAAATCTGACTTGTAGGAAAGCCATCTTGTTTCTGGCTCATGATAAATGGGAAAAACCAAAATACGAGGCTGTTAGAGCCATCTAATCATGATGAAGTACCGCATCCCAAGCATTTCTAGCGTTCTTCGCACGCTTTGTCTTTAGATACCAGCTCATAACAGCCAATGCATGAACAGGTGGCCGTGTTGACACGGTTTGCATAACTGCCATATTTGGAAAATTATGATTTCACAGATTTCAGATGGCTGTGCCGAGCTCATCCGCATGCTGTAATCCAACTCATGTCCTCCGAGAGCAGATTTTACACGAACAGATAGTTTAACACTGAGTCGTGTGTTTAATCTCTTGAATCAGCCAAACCGGCATGATCTTCTCAAAGGTTTTTGCTGCTTATTGATATGGGGATTATTGTAACTAGTCATTTGTTATAGTGAACCGAGTGGATGAGCATCACCCGACTGTCAAAGCGAGTCTAAATCCCCGAGATATTCCCCCTCCCAACTCTTCTTCTCTAGTAAATACTCATTTAGCAGCTGCTTTTCTCCTAAGCAGCTTCAAGTACACTTAACATAGAGAAGATCCCTCTGGAGTAAGCATTAAAGGAAGGTTCCTGGTTCGATACAAACATGTGCAAAAGGGATTGAACAGCAACCTTCCAGATATCAGGCCTGAACATTATCATAATTTGCTGGTTGTTGTTCACTCACTGTATGTCTGTTGTACTAAATGTGTTCATTCTATGACCTTTGCTTCAGCCCTGGAGATTCGTATTGACCTTTAACCTCACATGACTTTCAACAGTGCCCAACCAATTAGATGTAATTCAGCACAAGGTTAAACTTTTATTGCATCACATATATCCATTATAAATTTTGTTTTTTGATTATTTCCGTTTTATAAGATGCTATCTAGTTTCCTGTACCATAGAAGGCTATTATCGTTAATTTAAAATCATTTACATTTAGTCATTTAGCAGACGCTTTTATCCAAAGCGACTTACAAATGAGGACAATAGAAGCAATCAAAATCAACAAAAGAGCAATGTTATATAAGTGCAAATGACAAGTCTCGGTTAGCCTAACGCAATGTAGCAAGGTGTATATATATATATATATATATATATATATATATATACACACACACACACATATATATATACACATACACACACACACACACACACACACATATATATATACACACACACACACACACACACACATATATATAC
>NW_015537954.1:949710-950153 GCF_001515605.1 Sinocyclocheilus anshuiensis
GGGGGTGTGTGTGTGTGTCTGTGAGTGTGCGTGTCTGTGAGGGTGTGTGTGCGTGTCTGTGAGTCTGTGTGTGAGTGTGAGTGTGAGTGTGAGTGTGAGTGTGTGTCTGTGAGTGTGAGTGTGAGTGTGAGTGTTTGTGTGCGTGTGCGAGTGCGTGTGCGTGTGCGTGTGTTTGACATGCCTCTGTTCTCGTTTCTCCTCAGGCAAGAGCGAGACACCAATTTTGCCCAGAAGAAGGCGGAGAGGGCGACAGTCAGGTCTCACTTTAGAGACAAATACAGGTTGCCAAAGGTAACAATTAATCACACTCTCTGTCTCCCGTCATCTGCCCACTCAATTAAAACTTTTAAAGCGCAGAGAACGAACGCCTCGTTCGTCTGTGTGAAACAAACACACTGGGCTGAATTGCATAGGAACGGACACATTTCACCCCCCCCCCCCCC
>NW_015537954.1:950165-962156 GCF_001515605.1 Sinocyclocheilus anshuiensis
TTTTTTATTGCATTGTAATATTATTTTTATCACAATTAATAAGCCATTTTCCAATACTCAGTAGTGTTCTGTAATGAGAAAAACTGAATATTTTTACTGAAATATTACTTTAATTATAAATGATCATACGTCATGGTAATAAGTGATGTACTTAATTTAATTCGTTGATTTTAATTCAAATAATAATTGTTTTTAGCATTACTAATAACCCATTCCCCAAAACTCAGTAGTGTACTATAATAAAAAAAAAACTAATTTGAATTACTGCAATGCAAAAAAAATAATTGTAAAATGATTATGCATCATGGTAATATTTGATGCATCAAATTCATGTTGATTTTAATTTAAATAATAATTTAACCCATTCCCCAAAATTATGTATTGTACTGTGAGAAAAAAAATTATCATCACATCAATACATATCAATGCAAAGAAATTAAGTATTATTTACATTTTTTAATGTTTATACATTATTTTAGTATTTTTTAATTTGTTGATTTTGATCTAAAGTATGATTTTTTAAAAATCATAATAACCTATTTTCTAATACTCAGTAGTGTACTGTGATGAGACAAAAAAAATTACTGTAATGCAAAAAAATAATGAAATATTATTTACATTTTAAAATGTTCATACACTATTTTAGTATTTTATATACTGTATTTAATGTGTTGGCTTTAAATCATAATTAACAACCAATTTTCCAGTATTCAGTAGAAAACTGTCATCATAATAATGCAAAAAAAATTAATATGTTATTTTAATTGTGAAATGTGCATGCATAGTAATTGATGTAATGAACTGATGCTGATTTTTATTTTAATTTATGCTGATTTTAATTTAAATAATAATTGTATCCACAATACAAGATGATGACTATAATGAAAATGGCATGAAAATGTGCATCACCTTAAAAATAATGTCACAACACAAGAATCCCAAAGGTGTTTTCCATTTTTGATCACTTCTGCCATTTTGCCAACAACATGACAGCAAACACAGAAAATCATGCAAAGAGTGTTTCTGGTTTTGCAAGAGCAGACTGTATATTTTTTCTGTAATTTCTCATGACACCTGTTTCACTGAAATCTGTCAGATAGTGATATTTTATGTTTTATTAAATAAAAAATGCATGAAAAATTAATTAATGAAATAAAAAATAATCAGCGAAATGTAAATGTAAAAACGCTTACAGCAGCAGGCTTCCTTTTCTTAATGTAATCTATTGTTCTTTTGATTTCTGGGTGAAGTTTGACACATATTTGACAAATATTGAGAAAATCGTCTTTAAAGTTGTCCAAATTAAGTTCTTAGCAATGCATGTTACTAATAAAAAATTAAGTTTTGATATATTTACAGTAGGAAATTTATTAAATATCTTCATGGAACATGATCTTTACTTAATATCCTAATGATTTTTGACATAAAAGAAAAATTGATAATTTTGACCCATACAATGTATTGTTGGCTATTGCTGCAAATATACCCCAGCGACTTAACACTGCTTTTGTGCTGCAGGGTCACAGATGTCATTGATTATTCCCCTTTTCCTTGGTTTTCTGTATCTCAGAATGAGCTGGATGAGACTCAGATCCAGGCGGCAGCAGACGACGTCGAGCTCCCCACTGAACTGGCCAAGATGATCGCCGAAGACAACCAGGAGGAGGAACAGAAGCAGTCTGTTCTGGGTCACCTGACCAACATCCAGAACGTGGACATGGGCCACCTGAAGGGCAAAGCTCAGGCCACGCTGGAGGATCTGAAGAACTCGGCGGAGAAGTGCTGCGTCATGTGATCTCACTGCATCTACACACCTGGAAGCGTTTCTTCTCTCCTCATCCCTGTATCTCCTCCACACACACTCACACACACACACACACACTCTCACACACACACACAAGCACACACTCACACACGCACACACACACTCACACACACACACACTCACGCACGCACTCACACACACACACACACTCACGCACACGCACACACTCACACACACACACACACAAACACACACACATGCACACACACACTCACTCACGCACACACTTACACACACACGCACGCACACTCACTCACGCACACACTCGCACACGCACACTGCCGTGTCTAATGACAAACATCCATATTCATATATCCAGTGTGACGTGTAGGGCAGTTTGTTTCATGATGCTGATATCGTTCTAGGAGTTTAAATGTCACGTGTGTTTCATCAACTATACGAGAATCTCACAAAAACACGATCGGGTCACATTTCACCTCATTAAAAAAAAAAAAATTATTTTGCATAAATTATTAATCTTGAAGGGATAGTTCACCCAAAAATGAAAATTCTCTTATTTATTCTCCCTCATGTTGTTCCAAACTAATTTTAAAGACTGTTGGTAAGCAAACGGTTTCTGGTACCCATTGACTTCCATAGTATGGAAAAAAGTACTATGGAAGTCAATGGGTACCATCAACTGTTTGCTTATCAACATTATTCTGTTGAACACAGATGATGATATTTTGAAAAATGTTGGTGAGCAAACGGTTTCCGGTACCCATTGACTTCCATAGTATGGAAGAAAATACTTTGGAAGTCAGTGGGCACCATCAACTGTTTACTTATCAACATTATTCTGTTTAACACAAAAAAAGATATTTTGAAGAATGTTGGTAAGCAAATATTTGACGGTACCCATTGACTTCCATAGTATGGGAAAAAAAATACTATGGAAGTCAGTGGGTACCATCAACTGTTTGCTTACCAACATTATTCTGTTTAACGCAAAAAAATATATTTTGAAGAATGTTGGTAAGCAAACAGTTGATGGTACCCACTGACTTCCATAGTATTTTTTTTCCACTCTATGGAAGTCAATGGGTACCGTCAACTGTTTGCTTACCAGCATTATTCTGTTGAACACAGATGATTTCATCCTTTGAAGAATGTTGGTAAGCAAACAGTTGACGGTACCCATTGACTTCCATAGAGTGGAAAAAAATACTATGCAAGTAGAGCCCTATGAAATCTTGTTTTAGTTTTTCCCAAATTCGTTTTTTCATTAAAAAATTTCTGGATTCCATTTTTTTATTTTTCTAGACTCTATTTTAATGGTTAAATTAAATTTTATTCATCAAAAAGAATGTCTAATTAATTTAAACTTACAATATTAAACAGCAATTTATTAAACGTTTTACAAAAATTACATTTTAAGGCCCTATGAAATGTTTTATTCTTTCTCAAATTCTGTTTTATTTTTACCAATTTCTGTTTTCCATTAATTTTCTGGATTCCATTTTAAAGGTTTCATCAAATATTAATAATCAAAAGCATCTCTAATTACTTGATTTTATTAAAAAATATTATTATTTTATTTTTATGTTGTGTGTTTTGTGTTGTGTATTTATATTTTTCTGCTAAATAAATTCTGGTAAATAATTTTTCTGCTAAATATTCCTTTAATAATTTTATTAGTAGTAGTACTAGCTTTACATTAAGTAATATTTCTGTCAACCGAACTCTTATTTTGACGGGTTGCTGTGAAGACCTTTAAGTTTCTTTTGATGTACCTACTTTTGATGTATCCATCCAAATTTGGCAAATTCCGTGACATTCCGTTACACAGTAAATTACGTTTTTATGACTGGATTCCACGATTCCGTCTGCGTTAAGGGCCCTATGTAAGTCAATGGCTACCGGCGAATGATTGGTTACCATCATTCTTCAAAATATCTTCTTTTGTGTTCAACAGATTAAAGATATTCATACAGGTTTGGAACGATGTGAGGGTGAGTAAATGATGACACGATTTTAACGATTTTTGGTTGAACTGTCCCTTTAATGGTCCTAAAATATATCCATTACGCAAGTGTAATTTCTTGGTCATTTTGACTTTGGGGTGAAATGTGACGTGTTTTTGGAGATTGACCCATCCAAATCAGACCTGAAGGTGTTTATTAGCAATAGTCTTGAAGGGCTTATGGGAGCAGGAACGGAGGTAGAACCCAGATTCCCCTAAACATCCGCACTAACACCGTCACATTTGACCCTTGCCCTTTGACCTTCCATTGAGTGGTGCCGTTTTGTGCAGGTGGTTTGGTGTCGTCGTGGTGCAGATGTCGACCTTTTTCTTTCTGGTTGTTCCCTCTTTGGAGACTCAAAATAATGATTTGAAATGCTGTGCTGCTGAGGTGAGCGTCTGGATGAAGCGTTTTATTCTGATTCTGTGTCCGTTGTCTTCTGAGTGAAGCCATGCAGGGATTTGGTTTTTGAATATAAGCTGTAAACATAAAGCAATATTTCCATCTCTGATCTACAGGACAGAGCTGATAGCCAATAAATGTGAAGGGTTAAACTGACTTTCCTGTTAATTTTATTCAACCCGTTAGATTATTATATATTTTTTGTCTTTATTAAGTTTTTTGTCGTTTGTTTTACTTATGCCCTTGATAGTTGTTTCCGCTCTGGACTGCATAAGTGATGTAATTACCAATGTAATGCATTTATGTAATTATTCTTCTGTAATGTCCAGACCTTGCTGATTTTTGACTGTTGCAACTGTAATAAATATATTTGTACAAAGATTGTGGTGTAATTTCAGCCTTTGTGTGATGTTTTCACAGCGCAGTACCGTTTCTGACCGCTAGATGGAGACACTGTCAAACGCTTCACTAACACACTGTCCGCTTTCATGAAGAAGCGTGATATAGGTGGGTAGTTGACATAACAAATAAGCATTTTGTAAATGCCATTTCATTAAGGCAAACATTTTTTTCATGCATTGATGGTGTTTTGGTTTATTTGGCTTTTCGTAACGTGTTTAGTGGAAAGAAAGCATTCAAAATAGACTTCTATTTAGCTGTAATTTTATCTATTTATCTCTTTGTAGATTTCAATTACAATTAAAGGCTGTTTTATCAGTTTTTTTAACCTACTCACCTGGGGCGTCTTGCCTTAAGGTGTTTAACCATTTGAATCACTTTTTAGCTGTTCTACAGTCATGCATTATATTACATTTAGTCATTTAGCAGACGCTTTTATCCAAATGAGGACAATAGAAGCAATCAAAACCAACAACAGAGCAATGATACGCAAGTGCTATGATAAGTCTCATTTAGACTAACAGCAAGGTTTTTTTGTTTAGTTTTTTTAGATAGACTAGAGCGTGCTAGTGTTAGAGGGTCAAATGACAATTTAATTAGCATGCATTCTCATTAAAAATGCATGCATAGCATTCATACAATTAGAAATAGATGTTTTTAAAACCATTTTAGATGCAGTTTATCATGTCATGCCAACTACCCGTGATAAGTGATTTAGTGTATTTCACCTCACTGATTCTGATATGTTGTATCTTTACAAGAATATTTTAATATTGAGATTTTACTTTGTGTGACAACTAGCCCCGGTCTACCAGACCCTGTGGATGGTTGCGGTTTTGCATATTTTTTCCACTCCAATCAGAGCCGTTTCCATCTGAATAGCAGAGAATCGCTGATCTCAAGTGCGCTATGAAAGGACAGGGCAGTAAAATATATTGTTGTGGAAAGTCTCTCTATTGATGGGCCTCCGGGCTGCTGCATGGCCAGTCGGACACAAAGAGGGTGAAACGGTCCAGAAAACACTTTTGTGGCCCTTTTCTTTTCCATCAGGGCGCGATTAAAACACCCCAAAGGAGGCCGAGAGCGACGGGGGCTCAGAACCCACCGGTTTATACAGGGGCTTGTTCTTGGGTTCGCGCTAAAGAGAAACAGATTTGTTTTTCTGCGCTTTAAATTGAAGAAGCGGTTTGCAGATGTTGAGCTCCCAGCAGAGGAATGCGTCTCTCTCTCTTGCGCTGATGGGGTTTTGTAATCTAATGCAGAGACCACACAGCTCGCCGGCTTCATGAAATATATAAACATTTTATTTATCCTGTACAGGAGGCGAGCTTTGCCAAAAACGGCGTTACTATGCAATCCCCCGTTCGCGACCAATAGAACAACAGAATGCGTAATGAAGAGAGGAGCGGAGGGAGTTTTGGAGGAGGGGTCTTCGTGCGTAAATGAAAGAGCCGGAGGGACAAAGACATGCAGCATGCAACAGGACTCCGAGAGCAGAAAACGCACTCCAAATAACATGCAAACCCCAAACGCAGAAGGATTCTTACGCATTAAGAGGATAAACATTTGAAATGCACTCAGGATGCAACCGGATAGCAGCAAACTGAGCTGATCGCACGGATAACTGCTGAACTTTCAGTCTGAAAAGCTTCATTGTGGAGTAAATGCATGCTGACGCACCATGTTGTGCTTTCACGGATTGATGCAAGCATGCACCTAATCTGAGTTCGCAGGCAAAATGGAGAGCAGCATCGTTCCCGTCGCATTTCTCTCGCTTGCGATGATGCTGGATGCGCAGATGGTTTGCTGGCAGGCGCTGATGCGATGTCATGAAGAACGCGATTGTGAGCTTGCATATAACCAGTATTTGACGGCATGCGATGGGATCATCCGCGGAGGCAGACGCCAGTGTCCAAGCCATTGCATCAGCGCGCTTATCCGCCTTAACCAGACCACAAACGGCCCGTTTCTAGAGACCTGTGACTGCGGGATCGACCCCGAGTGCCTGCGGGCCAAACGAGCCGTCGAGCCCTGTCTGCCGCGGACGCATCCGGGTGATGCCGATGGGATCGGTTGCACCGAAGCGCGCCAGCGATGTGAAGACGAGCCCAGCTGTCAGTCATCCCTCACCGCATATCTATCCCACTGCGGACAGCTGTTCAACGGGAGGAAGTGTTCGTCTCGGTGCAGAGCCACCAAAACTGTGTTCGATAGGAGACAACAGCGTCTCCATGGACCACGATGGCACAGACGATGCATATGAGGACGAGGATTACGAGGCGACTGATGCTGATGCGGTGATGTCGTTTACAAGCGCTTTGACTCTTTCTCAACACGTGGCTTTGCTGTGCATTGCATTTGCTCTTGCGTTCACACTTTAAAGTGGACATTTGTGACCCTGGAGCACAAAACCAGTCATAAGGGTCACTGAAATTTATGCATTTGAAAGCTGAATACATAAGCTTTGCATTGATGTATTAGGTGTGTGTTAGGATAGGACAATATTTGGCTGAGATGCAACTATTTAAAAAAAAATCTGGAATCTGAGGGTGCAAAAAAATCTAAATATTGAGAAAATCGCCTTTAAAGTTGTCCAAATTAAGTTCTTAGCAATGCATATTACTAATCAAAAATTAAGTTTTGATATATTTACGGTAGGAGATTTACAAAATATCTTCATGGAACATGATCTTTACTTAATATCCTAATGATTTTTGGCATAAAAGACAAATTGATAATTTTGACCCATACAATGTATTGTTGGCTATTGCTACAAATATACCTGTGCTGCTTAAGACTGCTTTTGTGCTGCAGAGTCACATATAGCCCTTCTTGAAGCAGCTGCACAGCAGTGTTTGTCCTTGTCATCAGCGTTCATTAGTTCACGAACCCAGACTCTGTCTTTCTTCCATCTTGTTTCACCTCAGTGCCACTTGAAGTGTCTCGAGGCAAACAGTGGACGCACGTCGAGGGTTTGCACAGCGGACGCTCATTGTACTCGCATCTTACTTCAAATATTTGCAATGCGCGGGCACATAAAGAAGCCGGTTTGAGGATCAAGTGCTTCATTTAGGTGGAGAGGCCCTTCAGAAGCTGTTAAACGCTCTCGTTCTCTCTCACACTTCAGTTTTATTCGTTTGACCTCGTCCTCTGAACTATCAGGTCTTGGATGTGAGCGTTTGACAGCATGCACACCATCACCATCATCTCTATTGTTCATGTATGCTGGAAATCAACACCAAGTGCCTGACGACTGTCTGTATTTTAGTGGAGCTTGAAACTGTTTTCTCCATACAAGTTTTTCAATGGTTTCAGTAACACTTTACTTAAAGCCTTTCTATATAATGCATTATAAATATAGTTACATTAAGCCTTGTAATGCACACAGTGCATGCATATGATCTCTTGAATAATTGCAACCACAGTTATAATGCATTAAAATGCATTGTTACACCGTTAGAAAGTACAATGCATTAAAACAAACCTTCAGAGATTATAATGCATTTTAACTTTGGTTACAGTTATTTATGAATAGATATAATGCAGTACAATGTACATTATGAATACCTTTATAATGCATTAAACCGTAAGGCTTTAAGTAAAAAGTTACCGATCTTTAGTTTTTGCATATAATTAATTATTAGTAATGCTACAAAGAGCAGAAGCACACTCTACGCAAGTATGTGATGCAAACACTGAACCAGACAAGGGACAGTATGGCAGACATTAATGTGAACCGTTTTCTATGGTCAGTCTTCTCTTTTAGGTCAATTACTGTCATTGCATTTGAAGAGAATCTTGCAGAGCAAGTTAGTTAAAGATAATTAAGCTGTTGATGTTTATAGCATATGTTAATGCATCTGACTGGACGGAAACTCATTTGCGTACTTGCATAGAGTGTGTTTCTGGTTTAATATTTCTTGAACTTCTTAAAGGGTCATGAAGTTTGTACAGAAAAATAATTTATTTATACATTTTGGAATAATTAAGAAAATAAATAAAAGTCATGCTGAAATGTAAGATGGAGACTTGTCTTATGTTAATTTATCAGCTGAAAAACATGGGATATTTATGTCCAGATACAATGAACACAGTTTTCTTACCAGGTTTGACTAGATAAATTAAATCAATCAATAAAACCTACAGCAATGATTTTGTTGGTAAATGAAATCATTGGTGCTAAATCCTCTTTCATAACAACTTTATAGTATAGTATAGTATAGTATATACAGTATATATATATACTATTATTTTGGTATTGTTTAAATTATTTTCTGGTAACATTTTAGTAAAGGGACCATTATCACTATTAACTAGTTGCTTATTAGCATGCCTATTATTAACATATTGGCTGTTTATTATTACTAATAAAGCACATATTCTGCATGATCATATTCTACATCCCTAATCCGACCCAATTCCTAAACTTCACAACTACCTTACTAATTATTAATAAGCAGCAAATTACAGAAGGAGTTTATTAAAGCAAAAGTCATAGTTAATGGTTTGTTAATAGCGAGAATTGGACATTAAAATAAAGTGTGACCGATTTTCTTGCTTAGTATTTATAGTATTTTTATGACATTCAAATATATAAACAATCAAGATACATTTGCTGGAGAAACAAAATTACTTGTCTTTTTTCTGAAAAATGTATCAAGTTTTTGCTTAAAACCAGAAAAAATATTTGCCAGCGAGTTAAGAAAAATAATCTTATTTTCCATTTGAATTAAGTTTCTTTTTCTTACTCCATTGGCAGATATTTTTTCTTGTTTTAAACTTAATTTTGCCCCCCCCCCCTAATATCTGAAGTCATAACGGCATCTTGATTTAAGAATAAGATATTTGTGTATTCTGCACTGTGTGTTCTGTTGCTTCAGATTCGTTCCCCAATCTAACTTTCTCATTGGAGGACTGTATTGTTTAATGCTGCTCGCTTGATTCCGTGTGTTTTAATTCGAAACGTCTGTGTGCTGGAAGTCTGTGGAAAGCCGTACTGCAGATGCCAGAGGCTCTCTTTGGCATTTTCTGCGAAAACAACGAGCAGGAACCCGACTAACTCGACACTAAAGCCCCTCTTTCCTCCTGCTGAAACCCCCACCGACCGGCCGGGAACAAAATCAAAATAAACAAAAGCAGGGGAGACTGTTGGAGGAGGAGGAGCCGCTCGGGGCCCCGTTTCTCATTTATCTGTGACCCAGATTTCAACCCCCACACCACCGATTGTAGAGCCGGCATTGTGTCCGCTGGGCACAAAGTCCTATTCACGACGTGCATGTCAATGTGAGTGAGTGAGTGAGTGAGTGTGTGTGTGTATGTGTGTGTGTGTGTGAGAGTGAGTGAGTGAGTGAGTGTGTGTGTGAGAGAGAGGAGAGAGAGTGTGTGTGTTGAGTGTGAGTGTGGGGAGTGTGTGTGAGAGTGAGAGTGAGTGTGTGTGTGTGTGAGTGTGAGTGTGGTGAGTGTGTGTGTGGTGTGTGTATGTGTGTGTGAGTCTCTGAAGGATTAACGTCCCTCCTTACACTCACAATCCGTCCTCAGTTCATCTGATGTAGAGCTGGCATGACTTCTCTGAGACGGAGCTGGCAGAACATTGAGGCCTGTAACAACAGGGCCGTTGTGTGTTTGAGAGCTGCGATCCGTACCTGTCCTCTCGAATGAAACTCGAGAGCTCGTGAGATCTGATTAAACCGCAGGCTGACCTTTCAGCTTAAGAAGCCTTTAATTACTGCTGCTTGTTACGTCAATCATCACTACGCTGCAAAAAACAATGCTCTTCTTCAGTCTGTTTTTGCAGGACAAACATCTAAACGTTTTTTAATCCAGATGCATTTACTTGAGAATCAAAATTGCTTATTAAATCTTCTCGAAAAAATATCAGAAAAATAAATTCAGAGTAGGTAACACTTTACTTAAAAGGACCAATTCTCACTATTAACTAGTTGTTTATTAGCATGCATATTGGCTGTATATTAGTACGTTTAAAGCACATATTCATGCCTTATTCTGCATGAGCATATTTAAGATCCCTTAATCCTTAAACCCCAGACCTATAAATTTAAGAACTACCTTACTAACTATTAATAATCAGCAAACTAATTGAGGCAGATGTCATAGTTAATAGTTAGTTAAAAGTAAGAATTGGTGCCCAAACAAACTAAAGTGTGACCCAATATTATTTTTCTGACCCCACTGGCAGACATTTTTTCTTATTTTAAGCTATTTTTTTCTTTTTCAAAAAATAAGACTTATCTTATGTCATTTTACTTCCCAAGTGATTCTATCTTGATTTAAGGATGTTTAGATATTTGTAATGAAAAACAAGACAAAAATACTGGCCTAAAAAATTCTTAAACTGGAGCAGAAAGTCTTATATTCATAAATTCGTGGCATTAAATGTTGCATGCGCTGCAATAGAATGAATATCTTCCTCTGTATTTTTGTCATGTTTTCCAGAACAAATATCTAAACATCCTTAAATCAAGACACATTTACTGGAGATGCAAAATGAAGATATGAAGTCTTGTTTTCTAAGAAATTTTAGTTTTCTGAGTTTATGATTAAAATGAGAACAAATATCTGTTGTTCTTTGAATTAAGTTGATTTTTCTGAGCCTATTAGCAGATATTTGTTCTTATTTTAATCATAAACTCGCTTCATTTTGATTCTGATTTTGATCAAACATAGTGTTTGATAATGCTAGTTGATAAAAATACAACTGTCCGCTCGAGTATTAAATATTCACATACAACTTGATTTTAATAATGCATTAGTAAATGCTGAAATTAAGGAAGCTTTATGAATTCTTCAGAAGTGTTTTTCATTGTTAGATCACGTGAAGGACAGTAAAGAGTTCTTGATGTTTTGTTGTTGTGCTGCGAGTGAATATGATGCTGGTTTCTGCAGGCTGATTTATTCCAGAGAGGAAAGAGGAATGCAGGGGAGGAATTATATTACCGGAGGAATGCGGAGAGGAAATGACATTTTATGGCCAACAGAAATTCATAATGCAAGAACATATTCACTCAGAGAGAGAGAAATACAGATGACGCTTTCATTCAAATCAGACAGTGAATAAATAACCACACAATCACCAGAAATCAAACACACAAAGTATTCTGCCGTCAGGTCGCTAACGCTAAACTCTCCCTTAGTGAGTAAGTTTGTGTGTGTGTGTGTGTGCGTGAAGTGTGTGTGAGTGAAGTGTGTGAGCCCAGAGTAAACACACAGAAAGTGTGATGAGAAAGTATGTATGTGAGAAAGATTCCACTGGATCTGCGGTAGAGCTGCGGTCGGCCTCTCTCTGTGTGTGTGTGAGAGAGAGAGAAAGAGAGAGAGAGAGTGTGTGTTTGAGTGTGAGTGTGTGTGAGAGAGAGAGAGAGAGTGTGTGTGTGAGTGTGTGTG
>NW_015537954.1:962804-973868 GCF_001515605.1 Sinocyclocheilus anshuiensis
GTGAGAGAGAGTGTGTGTGTGAGAGAGTGTGAGTGTGTGTGTGAGAGTGTGTGTGTGCGTGTGTGTGAGAGAGAGAGTGTGAGTGTGTGTGTGTGAGAGAGAGTGAGTGTGAGAGTGTGTGTGTGTTTGTGTGTGTGTGTGTGTGTGAGAGTTCACCTGTCCACATGGAAGCGCTTGAGCAGCAGCAGCAGGGAGTGTTGTTGTGCTCCAGACGGCAGTCGAGCCACGTGTGACTGCAGCGTGATCAGCCCGTTCCTGTCCAGAGTCCTCCTCAGGTAATGCATCTTCCCCGCGTCCATTCTGACCAATCACACAAGGGGTCGGGTTAGGGGATAGAAAATATAATTAACCTGATAGAAAACCACTGGAAGTCTATGCAATGTCCTCAATAAGATAGCAAAACAAACATGAGTGTGTGTGTGTCATCTGAAGATGCGTGAGTGTGTGTGTGTGTGTGTATATAGTGTGTGTGTGGGAGTGTGTGTGTGAGTGTGAGTGTGAGAGTGAGAGTGTGTGTGTGTGTGAGAGAGAGAGTGTGTGTGTGTGTGTGTGTGAGTGTGCGTGTGAGAGAGAGAGAAAGCAGAGTGTGTTTAAATCCAGAGCAGTGATTTTACACTTAGGACTCTTTTCCTTCAGGTGTGAAGGTCTGTTTCTCAGCACAGAGATTTCAGATCTCGTCCAGATGAACACAGTCCAGAAGTGACTGCGCTTTGACCGTCAGCCAGGAGCCAATCAGATGCTGTGAATCCTCCGGTCATGTGACACGCGGCATCCGTTGCCATGGCGAGAACCCGCAGCTCACTGTAAACAACAGGCTGAGAGAGAGAGCGATGTCAGAGAACGTTTCTGTATGGAAATATGTTTATACACAAGAAAAGCGAGCGAGTGTAGAAGTGGATTATGCACAATTTTTCTACATTTTGCTCAGTTTGAATCATGCACATTAGAATTATTATTATGAGGGATCCAATATAAATTGATTCTTTCATTATGAAATCAAAGATAGATGTGTTCAAATGAAAAAAAAAAACTTTAGAAAAAATAATTTATTATTTTAATTATTAAATGTATTTATTTTATTTAAATATATTTTTATTATTATTTTTACATTTATTTATTTATTATTTTTACATTAATTTTTTTATTAATTTATTTCATTTACAAAAGGAAAAAAACTTTAGAAAAATATTTATTTATTATATTTAATATTTATTTTATTCACATTTATGTATTTTAAATTTTAATTGTAACTTTAAGGAACCCATAAAATGTTTTAGATGAGCAGTGTTCCCTCGTAGCAATGGTTTATTTCCTAATGCAACATAAAGCCAGGGACAGACACATTATTCTCTATATGAATATGATCTGTACTTACAGGATCTCACAGATTCAGCAGCGGCGTCCTTCTTCAGCGATTCGTCCATCTGAGTTTCCCGCATCTGCAAACACACGCTTTAGACGATGCTTCACTAAACGAGCGGAGCGAGAGATACGACAGCGTTTACCTTGATCAGCTCTTTGAGGTATTCAGCTCGACTCATCAGACTTTTAATCTGCAAGAGAAAATCAGGGCATAAATCAACTGACATATTCCCTTTATTCCACTCATAACTCAACTGATGAAACGGAGCGTTGTGATTGGTCAACTGATGGTTGTGAGCTCTACATAACACCACTAGATCTACCAGACACTAATGGATAGTTTTGTGCGAGTGAGGAGCAGGTTTTGTGGAAGTCTGAGCGTCTGTATTTTCTCTTGGAGCATGGAGGTGTTTTTTTAGCAAAAAATAGTTGCCGGTAGCCATTGACTTCCATAGTATTTCATTCCATACAATGGAATTCAATGGCTACCGCCAACTCTTTGCTTATCCATACTCTAGTTACTCATACTACTATCTTCTTTTGTGTTGCTGAATTTAAGCGCCTGTGAAATGTAAATGATGTAACCACTGGTTAAAGGCTCATTAGGATGGCGTTAGCAGGTAACAGATGCATGATTATGCTGACGTTCACAATCAAGTGCTTCTCTGAGCTGACAGCAGCGGCTGTGTTTCTATATTCAGATCATTGGAGAGTGTTGTTTCTCCTCAGACTCGACGCTCACGCGGGTTGCCAGATTGTCAGGGGAAGGCGACGAGTCTTATTTATTTGTGTTTTAATGTTCCTCTGCTCACAGAGCTCTTTAGATGGATGCTGAGGCTTTTTAGGTCGGGCAGAATCTGCAATCATTGACCAATTTCGTTTGCTGCATTCCATGGCTGCAGTACGCTGTGTTTTCCACCAACTGGCAACCCAGGGTGCTGAAATCCTATTGGGTAAACTGGCAGTGGGCGGAGTCACACAGACCCAAACAAAAACAGACATTCTGACACGGAACGCACATTTCAAAGCAGAATAATTGACTATAACATTGTGTTTCAGAGAAACATATATGTGAATTTAACATGTTTGCAAACGTTATGGTATTTTGTGCTTTAGCGCAGTCAAAAAGTGACATACAGCACCTTTAAAGCTCATAAGCTGATATCAGAATGTGATTTTGCTGAATGTGTCAGATGCATGTGAGTCATGTGACAGCGGTTCATGAGCTCACAATGCTGTAGGAGAAACAGAATAAACAGTCAGATGATATTAGTCTCACCTCGCTGTGGAGCAGCTCCCTGCGCCGGCCCTGAGATTCAGCTGCAGGAGACACACAGACAAACACATCAGATCATCACCAACACACACACACGCACACACACCAGCTCATCACCAACACACACACGCACACACACACACACACACTGACGGTTGCTTCAAAACCTGCAGAGACAATCTAGTGGCACCAAATGCTGGTGTTGAGAGTGGTTGCTAGGGGGTTGCTATGCAGTTGCTATGGTGTTCTGATGGTTTTAGCACGTTGCTATGCAGTTGCTATGGTTTTCTGAGAGTTTTAGCACGTTACTATGCGGTTGCTATGGTTTTCTGAGGGTTTTAGCACCTTGCTATGCAGTTACTATGGTTTTATGAGGGTTTTAACAAGTTGCTATGTGGTTGCTATGGTTTTCTGAGGGTTTTAACAAGTTGCTATGTGGTTACTATGGTTTTCTGAGGGTTGTAGCACCTTCCTATGTGGTTGCCGTGGTTTTCTGAGGGTTTAAGCACGTTGCTATGTGGTTGCCGTGGTTTTCTGAGGGTTTTAGCACGTTGCTGTGTGGTTGTTATGGTTTTCTGAGGGTTGTAGCACCTTCCTATGTGGTTGCCGTGGTTTTCTGAGGGTTTTAGCACGTTGCTATTTGGTTGCTGTGGTTTTCTGAGGGTTTTAGCACGTTGCTATTTGGTTGCTGTGGTTTTCTGAGGGTTTTAGCACGTTGCTATTTGGTTGCTGTGGTTTTCTGAGGGTTTTAGCACGTTGCTATGTGGTTGTTATGGTTTTCTGAGGGTTGTAGCACCTTCCTATGTGGTTGCCGTGGTTTTCTGAGGGTTTAAGCACGTTGCTATGTGGTTGCCGTGGTTTTCTGAGGGTTTAAGCACGTTGCTATGTGGTTGCCGTGGTTTTCTGAGGGTTTAAGCACGTTGCTATGTGGTTGCCGTGGTTTTCTGAGGGTTTAAGCACGTTGCTATGTGGTTGCCGTGGTTTTCTGAGGGTTTAAGCACGTTGCTATGTGGTTGCCGTGGTTTTCTGAGGGTTTAAGCACGTTGCTATGTGGTTGCCGTGGTTTTCTGAGGGTTTAAGCACGTTGCTATGTGGTTGCCGTGGTTTTCTGAGGGTTTTAGCATGTTGCTGTTCGGTTGCTATTGTGTTCTGAGGGTTTTAGCACATTGCTATGCGGTTGCCATGGTTTTCTAAGGGTTTTAGCACCTTGCTATGCGTTTGCCGTGGTTTTCTGAGGGTTTTAGCACGTTGTTGTGTGGTTTTTATGGTTTTATGAGGATTTTAACACGTAGCTCTGCAGTTGCTACAGGTTTCCGAATGGGTTTTAATATTACTATGCTGTTGCCATTGTTTTCTGAGGTTTTTAGCACATTGCTGTGTTGTTGCTATGGTGTTCTGAGGGTTTTAACACATTGCTATGCGGTTGAAGTGGTTTTCTGAGGGTTTTAGCACGTTGCCATGCGGTTGCCATGGTTTTCTGAGGGTTTTAGCATGTTGCTATGCAGTTGCTGCAGATTTCTGAGTGGGTTTTAACATGATGCTATGTGGTTGCCATGGTTTTCTGAAGGTTTTAGCATGTTGCTATGCAGTTGCTGCAGATTTCTGAGTGGGTTTTAACATGATGCTATGTGGTTGCCATGGTTTTCTGAGGGTTTTAGCACCTTGCTATGTTTTCTGAGGGTTTTAACATTTTGATAAGCGGTTACTATGGTTTTCTGAGGGTTTTAACACGTAGCTCTGCAGTTGCTACAGATTTCCGAATGGGTTTTAATATTACTATGCTGTTGTCATGGTTTTCAGAGTGGGTTTTAACACTTTGATATGCGGTTGCCGTGGTTTTCTGAGGGTTTTAACGTTGTTATGCAGTTGCTATGGTTTTCTGAGGGTTTTAGCACATAGCTATGTAGTTGCTATGGTTTTCTGAGGGTTTGAGCACATTGTTGTGCGGTTGCTATGGTTTTCTGAGGGTTTTAGCACCTTGCTATGTGGTTGCCATGGTTTTCTGAGGGTTTTAGCACGTTGATATGCGGTTGCTGTGGTTTTCTGAGGGTTTTAGCACCTTGCTATGTGGTTGCCATGGTTTTCTGAGGGTTTTAGCACGTTGATATGCGGTTGCTGTGGTTTTCTGAGGGTTTTAGCACCTTGCTATGTGGTTGCCATGGTTTTCTGAGGGTTTTAGCACGTTGATATGCGGTTGCTGTGGTTTTCTGAGGGTTTTAGCACCTTGCTATGTGGTTGCCATGGTTTTCTGAGGGTTTTAGCATGTTGCTATGCAGTTGCTGTAGATTTCTGAGTGGGTTTTAACATGATGCTATGCGGTTGCCGTGGTTTTCTGAGGGTTTTAGCACATTGCTGTGTGGTTGTTATGGTGTTCTGAGGGTTTTAGCACATTGCTATGTGGTTGCTATGGTTTTCTGAGGGTTTTAGCACCTTGCTATGCGGTTGCTGTGGTTTTCTGAGGGCTTTAACACATAGCTCTGCAGTTGCTAAAGATTTCCGAATGGGTTTTAATATTACTATGCTGTTGCCATGGTTTTATGAGGGTTTTAGCATGTTGCTATGCGGTTGCCGCTGTGTTCTGAGGGTTTTAGCATGTTGCTATGTGGTTGTCGTGGTTTTCTGAGTGGGTTTGAACATGATGCTATTTGTTCGCCATGGTTTTTAAAGTGGTTATTAACAAGTTGCAATGCAGTTGCTATGGTTTTCTGAGGGTTTCAGCACATTGCTATGCGGTTGCTAGGGCAATGAAAGAATCAAATCAAGTCTTTTTTTCAGTCTATGGGATCTTTTCTATTTGATTTGGTTTTGTTATTAGTAAATCCTAGAGATTTGAACAAACCCATATGCTTAACTTAGCACTAAGCAATAGTAAAACCAAGTAATGGAGAAATGTTTCACAAGCGCAGGAGCCTGTGTTTTGATTAGGCCAGTGCTGGCACTAGCGCCGTAACAGATCAACAGCGGGAGAGAAATGGCCAAAAAAAACTGCAGTGAGGCAGGAATCCAGCAGAGCTGTGGGGTCTGGAGCTCTGAGGAGTTTGAGAGATAACAGTTTGCATTTGCTTCAGTATTTAATAAGACTGAGAATGAAGAGAGCTGCTCTCAATGAGATCCAGATGATCGTACCACACACACTGACCTGGCAACCGCTCGCCGCCACATCTGGACGCCTGACAGCCCTCAGCCTCATGAAGAACTACATTTTACATTTTCAGAAAAAAATGGCAGTGATGTTTGTCCAAAACTCATTCACTAAGGTGTACTGGGTGGTTGCTATGGTGTTCTGGATGGTTGCTAATCTGTTGCTAGGTGGTTTCTAGGGTGATCTGAGTGTTTACACCTGTTGCTAAGCAGTTGCTAGGGTATTCTGATGGTTGCTAGGCTGTTGCTAAGTGGTTGCTATGGTATTCTGTGTTGTTGTTAGGTGGTTGCTAGGGTGTTTTGAGTGTTCCCACACATTGCTAAGCAGTTGCTAGGTGTTCAATATGGTTGCTAGGTTGTTACTATGTGGTTTCTAGGGTGTTCTGGATGGTTGCTAAACTGTTGCTAGGTGGTTTATAAGGTGTTCTGGATGGTTGCAAGGCAGTGCTAAGTGGTTGCTTGGGTGATCTGAGTGTTTACACCTGTTCCTAAGAAGTTGCTAGGGTGTTCTCATGGTTGCTAGGCTGTTGCTCGGTGGTTTCTATGGTATTCTGCATTGTTACTAGGTGTTTGCAGGGGTGTTCTGGGTGGTTTCTAAGCTGTTGCTAAGTGGTTTCTTGGGTGTTCTAAGTGTTTACACCTGTTCCTAAGCAGTTGCTAGGGTATTCTGATGGTTGCTAGGCTGTTGCTTGGTGGTTGCTATAGTATTCTGAGTTGTTAGTAGGTGGTTACTGGGGTATTCTGAGTGTTTACACATATTGCTAAGCAGTTGCTAGGGTATTCTGATGGTTGCTAGGCTGTTGCTAGGTGGTTTCTATGGTATTCTGTGTTGTTACTAGGTGTTTGCAGGGGTGCTCTGGGTGGTTGCTAGGCTGTTGCTTGGTGGTTGCTATGGTATTCTGTGTTGTTACTAAGTGGTTGCTAGGGTGTTCTGGGTTGTTGCTAGGGTGTTTTGGATAGTTGCTGGATAGTTCTGGATAGTTTCTGGATAGTTTTTATAAAATTAAAAATTAATGTTAAATTGAGGATTTGCTCTGCATTGCGAGTTTTTATCGGATGATTGGCAGTAAGATTTTATGACGATTTACCCGCCAATGCCAGCAGCAGCTCGCCCAGACTCTGCTGGTATAGATCAAGCGTGTCGTAGTCCTCGGCGCCGCTCTCCTCCTGCACACATCACAACTCCATTACCCATCATGCAACACTGCAGCTCACATGACACACATGCAAATGAGCCGTCGCAACACTTACCCGGGCAACAGCAGTGGACGCCACTTCCAGTGGTTGCTAGGGTGTTCTGGGCTGTTGCTAGGGTGTTTTGGATAGTTGCTGGATAGTTGCTGGATAGTTCTGGATAGTTTTTATAAAATTAAAAATTAATGTTAAATTGAGGATTTGCTCTGCATTGCGAGTTTTTATCGGATGATTGGCAGAAAGATTTTATGACGATTTACCCGCCAATGCCAGCAGCAGCTCGCCCAGACTCTGCTGGTATAGATCAAGCGTGTCGTAGTCCTCGGCGCCGCTCTCCTCCTGCACACATCACAACTCCATTACCCATCATGCAACACTGCAGCTCACATGACACACATGCAAATGAGCCGTCGCAACACTTACCCGGGCAACAGCAGTGGACGCCACTTCCAGGGCCGCCAGAAAACGCGGCTGATCTCTGGACATTTCTGTGAACACAACGAAGATCTGAACGTCAGAACTGGAGTGAGATATTAGATATTAATAATGCAGCACTGCTTACCTATCAATATGTTCCTGGTTGATTTTGCCTCCTCAAAACTGATCTTGTTGTCCGATCTGACCAGCGCTTTGAGCTCCTCGGCACGAGAAACATACTGATTCACCTGAGAGAAAACAAATGAGCATCCAGAAAACTGGATCAGTCTTAAGAACTAAGTTTATAATTGACCGTTCGCAAAAAGCTTGATTGACAGGCGATCTGACCAATCATAACGCAGAATCCACCATCTTGTCCGGCAAACAAATTTAACAGGAGACTAGATTAACTTCGGTGGACTTAAACTTGAAAAATGTTGTGTATTTACTAGAGATGTAACGATATTATCAATATCGTGATATCGTGATATCGCGATAGCAAAACTGTCTCGATATTGTTGTGGTCACAGCAGCAGATGATGACAGCATTTCACTAGATTTGTAGTGAGACGTGTTTTTGTAAGCCTGTTTTCACTGAAGCTGGAGTTTTCCGTCAAATAAAAGCTTAAAGTGCAGCATGAATTGCTGACAGCTAGCGGTTTAAATGCAGTCCAAATTCAAAATATCTCTACACAAGTGTAAAAATTAGGAAAGAAGTATTGTAATTTCCCTACTGTAGTGTAAAGCAAAAATAATATACCTATGAAATATTCATTTTCATTTATTTTACAGTGCAATTGTTTTACAATATATGGCTATTACTGTTATTATTATTATTATATTCTAATTTGTTTGGCTTCCTAAAACACCAGTGTGGATGTAATTTAGACTGAGACAGTACATCACAACTAAAGAGTCCCTTTTAACTTTTCTTAGTTAACATGGGTTGGAGCTCTTAATTTCGAACTCTCAAAGTGCATTAGATAGAATAATTTAACTAAAATGTACAAAATTGTAATTTTTTCCCTAATTCTTCATTTGTCCTTTTTTTTTTTTTAATTATCGCAATAAACATCGTATCGTGGAATTCATATCATGATATTATCGTATCATGAGATTTTGATATCGTTACATCCCTAGTAATGACGTCTCACCGCGGTTTAAATAAAATACCTTCTGATGTTCATTCATGTTTATTTCGTGCTTTAAGTAAATATGAAAAGACGATTGGTTCAGGCGCGACAGTGATCTGTCACGGCACATTAAAGAGACACAAAACAGTATTTATTGTTTGAATTTCTTAAAAAGTGACAAAGTTTGAAAGCTGAGACCTGGTTTCGTACCTAAAGTAACCTTCTCTGTCTTGTCTGTCGGCATGTTGTCAGTATTTTTCACTGCGTGAGAACATGATGTGTAGCGTGAGAGCGGCTTGGCTTGTCGGACATAGCAACAGTAACTAAGGAGGGTGGGTTTTTGCGAAGGGTCAATTACCCCAGTTCCCACGGGTTTGGAACGACATGATTTCTTTACCTTCTGTCTCAGTGCTTCCTTCCTCTGTCTGTCTGTCTCATCTGAAAGAGCAGAGACAGAGATGATGAGAGTGGATTGTGACTCGAGTAACAGAGAGACGCTCGTGTCTTACAGTGAATGGCAGGAACGAAGTGTTCGAGTGCACTACAGTAGAGAGATAACGCAGCCGATCGCTCTCCATCCTGGTCCTTCTGCACCGCCTGCAACACCAGCGCTTTCTAGAGGACAAATACAGTTCACACACCACAAAACGTGACTTTCTTCCTCAGTATTTCTGTCTTGTTTTGCACTGCGAATGTCTGAACATTCTTACATCAACATGCATTTATTTTAAACAAGATACCATGTCTTGTTTACTGAAAAAATTATCAAAATGAAGTGAGTTTATGCTTATAACAAGAACAAACATCTGTCAGTAAAGTCTGAAAAATAATCTTATTTTGCTTTTAAATTTAGTTCATTTTTCTGATCTCACTGACAGATATTTTTCTGGTTTTAAGCATAAATTTTAATTATTAATTTTGAGAAACCAAGACTTAATATCGTAAATAATTGTGCTTCTCAAGTAAATGTACCTTGATTTAAGAAATTAGATATCTGTATTGAAAAACAAGACAAAAATAATAAGAAATATTTTTTTACACTGCAAAAAAAATGCAAAAAACATTCTTAAGTCTAGATACATTTACTTAATATTAAGTCTTGTTTTCTGAAGAAATTTATAAAAAATTAAGTGTTTTTTCCTTAAAATGAGAATAAAATATTTGCCAATGGGGCAAGAAAAATAATCTTGTTTTCCTTTTGAGTTAAGATTTTTTTCTTACACCATTGGCAGATATTTTTCTTGTTCTAAGCAAAAACTAACAACATTTTGAGAAATCTTTCAGAAAACAAGATGTAATATCTTCAATCATTTTGCTTCTTAAGTCATTTAGAAAGAAATGAAAGCATTTAAAAAAAAAAAAAGTAAAGCATTTCAGATAGTTGTATTGAACAACATGACTAAAACACTAAGTTAGAAAAGTATATTGCAGTGTTTAACTGATGTTTGTCATAATTACACATGCATTTAGAGAAAAGTGCAGCTTACAAACTAAATCAACATATGCACATCTCATGAATATCTGAACAATGCAACATTTGATTCTTAAAATTAAAGACTAATGCTTTTTTAAGTGGATTTGAGAACAGTTTCACTCAAACAATGCAATGCAAATGACTACAGACATTTATCTAAATGAGTATGGCTAATAAGAATAATAACTATAAAATGCCTACTTAAAATCTGAACAGAATCCATATTTTATTAATGTTTCGCTTTAAATGATACTAGGAAACGTTTTTACTCAACAAAAAAAAGGACTTTTTTTTTTTTAAGTTTTCTCGTGTGAAAATATAATTTTTGAAAGATTGTAAATAATTGTTATTTATTTTTTAATTTTAAATTATTGTACTTAAAGTACAATATATATAGTAGTATAGTATAGTAAAAAGTATTAAATTTTAACATTCTTGAGTTTGCCACAAATATAGCCTTTGATGATGATATGACTTAAAATAATAAATAAATAAGCAAATAAATCTGAATGGAATCAAGAGCTTATGAATCAGAATCTAATTGAATCAGTGGCAGCACGCAGCTCTAAAATAAACCAACAGACTCATGTGATCTAACTGCACTGAACGAGTGTTTGCGTGTTTGTAGAGCAGCATCTGTGTGACACATTTGCTGAAGTTTCGTCTGACTCCAGAGACGAGCAGCGGCGGTTTTGCCACTTCAGGACTAAAATAAACACGCGAGAGTGTTAGTGTGAGTTCATCTGCGCTGACTCTGTCACACTCACGGCCTTCCCGAGGCTCTCGGCGCTGGGCATGTGCTCCAGATCCACGAAGGGATGCAGGAAGAACTCGTCAAACGTGATGCGGCTCTCTGGGTCTCGCTCCAGCAGCCGCAGCAGCAGATCTCGACAGTCACGAGAAACTCGCGCTCCGGGCGGCAGCTAAACACACAGAGAGCAGATCACGGCAATGTCTGATACAACCACACCATCTAGTGGTGCAGAGAGAATGCAGGTGTACAAGAGTGACTCAGTAGAGTGAGAGAAATGTAGCACTGCATCAGTGTCTCAGCAATGGATGCTCTG
>NW_015537954.1:973995-976185 GCF_001515605.1 Sinocyclocheilus anshuiensis
GTGATGTTTTTATCAGCTGTTTGGACTCTCATTCTGACGGCACCCATTCACTGCAGAGCATCCATTGCTGAGACACTGATGCAGTTCTACATTTCTCCAAACCTGATGAAGAAACAAACTCATCCTAATCTGGGATGGCCTGAGGGTGAGTGCATTTCCAGCAAATTAAAAAAAAAAAAGCTTTTTGTAACATTTAATATGTTTTTAATAAAAATAACATTGATTATGATATGGAAACTCCTTTGTTTATGTGTAGCAATGTAAACACAAATCAGTGAGTCAGATGTTAATTCTCACCTCGATGGGTTTCTCACTTCGGATCTTCTCTTCTAGCTCAGCGAATGAGCGAGAGGCGAAGGGGGCTCGTCCAAATAATGCTTCTGCCCTCAAAAAACACACATACAGTTGGTAAAAAAAGTGGAATAATAACGATTTATTAATGTTTTTGAAAGAAGTCTCTTCTGTGCACCAAGGCTGCATTTATTTGGTCAAAAATACAGTAAAATTATGAAATATTATTCTAATTTAAAACAGCTGTTTTCTATGTGAATATCTGTTAAACTGTAATTTATTTCTGTGATGCACAGCTGTATTTTCAGCATCATTACTCCAGTCTTCAGTGTCACATGATCTTCAGAAATCAGTATAATATGCTGATTTGCTGCTCAAGAAACATTTCTGATTATTATCAATGTTGAAAACAGTTGTGCTGCACAATATTTTTTGCGGAAACCTGTAATACATTTGCAAATGAAGATATTTTGAAGAATGCAAACAACACTGGACCCCACTGACTTTCATTTTCATAGTTTTGTTCGACCGAAGGAAGAAAGTCGTACAGGTTTGGAATGACATGAGGCTAAGCAAATGGTTCCAGGTTTGAAGTGCTATAATCAGGTTCCCGGTGCATCTACCAATCAAGGAAACGTGAAAAAGATTAACCCAGTAACTTAGTTTTGGGAAGTCTTTTTCTGCAAGCGTCTGAGAAAACGAGCGCGTCTGATTTCGCTCCCTTGGTGACGTGGCAAAGGGATCTCATTATAATATCACCGCCCCTTAATCTGTAAGTTTCCACCCACGGCGCCGTTATTGTGTTTTCGCAAGCGACAGCGGTGTAGCAGCTCTAGGGGCATAATATGTCTTCTTTAAATCTTATTTATTTATATTTCTTATCAATTATGAAATTGTGTTTTTGTGTCTCACCATATAAGATGACCCCAACGGACCACAGATCCACTCGAGCGTCATAATACCGTCTGCACACCATCTCAGGAGCCATGTAGAGCGGAGAGCCTCTCAGAGCCTGCTGCTCGTCCCATGGGCTCATGTACTGCGCAAAACCAAAATCTACACACACAACCGGTTATTCACCTTATTATGAGATGCTAAGAAGTAAAATCACAACAGACTCGTTCAAATGATGTCAGACATGTAAACAAAACACCCGTCAGCCTCTAGAAAACACCTGTGAAAAATCAATCCCGAAAACTGCTTACACACAGAATCTTCTCTTGTCACACAATTTCTGAAAGCTGACACTCAAACAGCAGAAGCATGCACCAAATCTACAAAACCATACACTAATCTCAGCCTTAGACTCAGTTTTCAATTTCATAAAACACTTTTTGCAAAACACAACACAGTTCTCTATGTAACACACACAAATCTAACAGGAATTAATATTATGGCAAAGGTGTTTGCTTTTGAGATGTGTTTGTGATATTTTGAATGCAGTGCTTTATTTTGCGAGAGATGCGAGACATTTTGCATTTTGTGTGCAATTCTTGGATTTGTGTGTAAAGTTATGAAAAAAAGGCAAAGTTTTGAAACGTGTGTAAGCAGTTGAAACAAACTGTAACAGTGCATTAGACCTTATTTTTACTGACTTTTCTTCAAGTGTAATAATTGTGCTGACAGTGATGTGCTGGAACATTAAAGTTCATGTGTCATGAAGTTTCACCTGCGTGCTTCAGCACGTTTCCACTCAGCAGAATGTTCTGTGGTTTGAGGTCCAGATGAGAGATGTTCTTCTCATGGAGAAACTGAAGAGCACATGCTAAAACACACACATGAGACACATCATGTCTTCTCATCCGAATCAGTCTGTATCAGTCATTTCATCATTGTGTGAGTGTGTGTGTGTGTGTGTGTGTGTGTGTGTGTGTGAGTGTGAGTGAGTGAGTGTGTGTG
>NW_015537954.1:976226-977494 GCF_001515605.1 Sinocyclocheilus anshuiensis
TTTCAACCATATCCTCCTGAACTTATAAAGATTATGGCAATGCAAGGTTCTCCCATCGCATTAAAATACATTTCAGGGTTTTTTTAAACTGCTTACACACAAAATCTTTACTTGTCACACAATTTCTGATACTTGACACTCAAACAACGGAACCACACACCAAATCTGCAAAACTATACACTAATTCTCGGCCTTTGACTCAGTTTTCAATTTCATAAAACACTTTTTACAAAACACAACACACAGTTCTCTATGTAACACATAAAACTCTAACAGGAATTAATATTATGTCAAAGGTGTTTGCAAATGTTTGCTTTTGAGATGTGTTATTTTGAATGCAGTGCTTCATTTTGCAAAAGATGTGAGGCGTTTTGCATTTTGTGTGCAATTCTCGGATTTGTGTGTAAAGTTATGAAAAAAAGGCAAAGTTTTGAAACGTGTGTAAGCAGTTGAAACAAACTGTAACAGTGCATTAGACCTTATTTTTACTGACTTTTCTTCAAGTGTAATAATTGTGCTGACAGTGATGTGCTGGAACATTAAAGTTCATGTGTCATGAAGTTTCACCTGCGTGCTTCAGCACGTTTCCACTCAGCAGAATGTTCTGTGGTTTGAGGTCCAGATGAGAGATGTTCTTCTCATGGAGAAACTGAAGAGCACATGCTAAAACACACACGAGACACATCATGTCTTCTCATCCGAATCAGTCTGTATCAGTCATTTCATCATTGTGTGAGTGTGTGTGTGTGTGTGTGTGTGTGTGTGTGTGTGAGATGTATTATGTTGATTAAGTTTTGTGTCTATTTGGATCCTTGGAAACATCAGTGCTTTTGGATTTGTGGAGTAAACGTTTTTTTCTGCTTTGTCCGTCATTGGTTATTCAATTATTCAGCTAAATTGTCAAAATACAATTTTAAATAAAAAAGTTAATCTAGTATTTTACATTCATGTAATTACATTAATGTTACAATTAATAAATTACATTTACGACAGCATGTTACATTAATTACACTATGTCAATGTTACAATTAATGTGTAACATTAACATGTTACATTTATGACGTTACGTTAGTGACACTGTAAATATGTTACAATTAATGTTACAACAATGTTATATTTATGACATGTTTCATTAGTGTCACGAATTCGGTCCATGGACTTCCGTTTATTCACCACCAGAGGTCACCCTTTCCATTACATTGACTCTCGCACAACACAAACTGTTGCATAGCACCCCGGACTACATATCCCATCATTCTTTGCACGAT
>NW_015537954.1:977579-979904 GCF_001515605.1 Sinocyclocheilus anshuiensis
TGTGTGTGTATGTGTGTGTACCGATCTGCTGTAGGCAGCGACGGGCTACTCTCTCTGGAAGTATCCGGCGACTGCGGATAAATCGGGACAAATCTCCTCCTGAACACCACTCCAGAATCAGGTAGATGTTCTCGCTGTCCCACTGACAGACAGACAGAGAGATCAGGATTTGGCATTAAGATGTAATAGGGTAAGATGGGGTAAGATGAGCCACCCTCCTTCATTTTTCTCTTGATGGCACAAAAGCTCATCTCAGCAGTTTTGGTGAACGGCTTCACTGTTTCCATTTTTGTCATTCATCTGAATATCGTTTGAAATATTTATTCAGTCAAAACAGTTTTGAGGTTAACTGATCTAATTGTGTGTCTCTGGAAAGTACTGACCTATGACATGATGTATTATGTTGATTAAGTTTTGTGTCTATTTGGATCCTTGGAAACATCAGTGCTTTTGGATTTGTGGAGTAAACGTTTTTTTCTGCTTTGTCCGTCATTGGTTATTCAATTATTCAGCTAAATTGTCAAAATACAATTTTAAATAAAAAAGTTAATCTAGTATTTTACATTAATGTAATTACATTAATGTTACAATTAATAAATTACATTTACAACAGCATGTTACATTAATTACACTATGTAAATGTTACAATTAATGTGTAACATTAACATGTTACATTTATGACGTTACGTTAGTGACACTGTGTAAATATGTTACAATTAATGTGTTACAACAATGTTATATTTATGACATGTTTCATTAGTTACACTGTAAATATGTTACAATTAATGTGTTACATTTTTGACATCGTTACGTTAGTGACATTGTGTAAATATGTTACAACTAATGTGTAACAACAATGTTACATTTGACAACGTTACGTTAGTGACACTGTAAATATGTTACAATTAATGTGTTACAAAAAATGTTACATTTATGACAACATGTAACATTAGTGACACTGTAAATATGTTACAATTAATGTGTTACATTTATGACAACATGCTACATTACTGACACTGTGTAAATATGTTACAGTTTAAAAGTAAATCCACATTGTTCTTAAGGAAGGCATGCAGCGTAAGACTAAATGCTGGGAATCTTGTACCTGGAAGTCTTTGAGCTGCACTATGTGAGGATGCCGGACTGTTTTGAGGATCTCAATCTCTGTCAGCAGGTTCTCCATTGAGCTTTTATTCAGACTCTTCTTACTGACCACCTTCACAGCCACCGCCTCCCTGCTGTCAGTCTGAAACCAACCAAAACATGCAAATGATCAATAAAACAAACAATCACTCAAATAACTCATAACCATTCAAGTAAAACAATAAAGTATCACACTAACAAGAAAGTGATTGATCAACAGTCTCACTGAAGCATGTCAGATATGCTTCTGCTAACGAATAATCAGAGATCAATAATCACTCGCCTTTCTGAAAGCTTTATAAACGGTCGCATATGTGCCGCTTCCCAGTTTCTCTGTCAGAATAAAGTCTTTGAGCTTCGGAGGAGCGAAACCCGCAGCCATCCTGAACTCATCAATCAATAACCAATCAATAATCAATTACATTTTCAGCATAACCGCTGTCCTTCTGCCCCAATCACAGTCATTCAACCGCGGGCTGCTGCCTTTATGAATGATAACCATATATTATTTAATACATGGTCAGATGATCGTAAACATTTCATAAACGTGTTTACATATGTTTACTTCCGCGCAGTGACGTCATCGCCGCTGTCACGCACGTCACTGACACCTGCCGGCCAGATCGAGTACTGCATGATGTCGTTTAATCCATACACATACACGCAAAATCAAATTAATTACTGCAGTTTATGAACTGTAAACGAATATTTGTAAACATTTCGCTTTTGCTGAGTGTGACGGTCATTATTGTCACTGTTGACAAGAGTCTGTTACATGCATTATTTTGTTTGCAAGAGAGAAATGACTATAAATGACTCAGAAGTGTATTTGTGTTCTCGTGTCACGCTGTTGTTGTTGTTATAGAACAGAACGCGCAGAACGGCACGCAGCTTTGACGCTAGTGTATACAGTGGGCGGGGCGTTGCCTCTGATTGGTCGGATACATAATAATTATTTGATTTGGACTCTTCACAGCGTGCTTTACATTCAATGATTATTCAAGTCATTATTTATGTGCAAATTATTGACCTGTAGTTATAGTTTTTATATTAAATATAAACAAAGAAATAAACAAGAAAACAACCTGATTAATGACAGAAAAGTTCAACTTTTTTCTTTTTTTTCTTTATATATATATATATATATATATATATATATCTATTTTTATTTTTTTTTACAAA
>NW_015537954.1:980309-983803 GCF_001515605.1 Sinocyclocheilus anshuiensis
GCATAAGTATTCATACCCTTAACTAAATATTTAGCTGAAGCACCTTTACAGCCTCAAGTCTTTTTTTGTTTGATTGGACAAGCTTTGCTCATCAGCATTTGGCAATCATCTGTCATTCTTCTCCTCGCCTCTTCACCTCTCAAGCTCTGTCAGGTTGGATGGGAGCAGATGCACATTTTCAGGTTTCTCCAGAAATATTTGATTGGGTTCAATCCCAGGCTCTGGCTGGGCCACTCAAGGACATTCACACAGTTGTCTATAAGCCACTCTTGCTGTGTGCTTAGGGTCATTGTTCTGTTGGAAGGTGAACCTTCTGCCCAGTCTGAGGTTCTGAATGCTCTGGACTGGGTTTTCATTAAAGGGGTCATATAATTTTTATTTTTTTTTACAAAAGTAGAAAAATAACTTAAATTCTAAACAAAGGGGATGTATCTGACAAACTGAATGAAGCTCTGTTTCTTTCTCAGTTTTACAAAATTCACATGAATTTTAGAGGTAGTTGGATAGATATTATCCAGTAACTTAAAATGTACTTTCTGTTAGAAGTGCAATGTTTTTCAGGTAGTAACCCTGTTTTTTCCCGGTGAACACTGCCTAAAACATTGTTTATATCTACAGCATGTGTGTAGCAATTGCTTCATATGTTTATTGTTACATTTTTATCAAGAATTCAAAGAAAGTTTGGGCATAATGGTTTTTCTCTCGTTAAAGCGAAGCACTTTTATTTTGAATTTTCAGCCGTTGGGACTTTTACGTAAGCGGAAGCCGGAAGTTGAGTCCATGGATAGTCCATTCGGATGCTAGCGAACGGCTTGAAATGGGTTTTTGAACGCGAATGGAACACAATGAGCTCGTATTTGATGCTGTTTCTGCTGCTGCTGGACATTTACTCCAAATGTGTGATCGGTAAGAGCTAATGTCATCGTTATCTGGACTCTGTTACCGTGGAAGTACCGTGTTTTGTTTTTTTACAGTGAATTAATATTATCACGGTTTTATTTGAGTTACATGCTTACCGTGTAAATACTAGGATATATGCGGATGGGAACCGCAATTACCACAATATACCGTGATATTTACACGATATATATGCGAAGTATCATAGTAGCACTGTAGTGGCATGGTAAAACTACAGTATTGTATTGTCAGACCGTCTGTTGTTTACAGCTCTATCAGTATCTATCTTTAAAATACCTGTATTTCAAGCATGGATAATATCGTTTATAAATCATGTGATCTGCTAGGAACAATAATCAAAAAAAGGAAAATGTTTTCCCCATTCAGTGTGACTACACAATAATAAGTAAATAATTATTCAAAATTTAAAAATGTAATATGATTTAAATTATAAAAAAATAAACAAACAACTCACAGTAATATATTACTGTTGTTGTTGTTGTAATAATACCATTGTACTGTAAAATAAAAATAAGTATTTAATAATAACTAATTATTATTATTATTCAAAAAAATGTTATTAAAAAAATTAAACAAATATATATATATATATATATATTACGATTGCAAAATGCCATTGTACTGTAAAATAAAAATGAATATTTGATAAGAATAATGATTATAATTATTATTCAAAAGTATTATTATTATTCAAAATATTTGGTTTCATTGTTATTTAAATTGACAAATTAAACAAATCAATAAATATAGCACTATTGCAATAATGCTATGCTCTGACGAGTCCCTCAGTCCCTGACGCTGAAAAACAGCCACAGCATGAGGCTGCTACCAGCACACTTTACTTTTGGGATGCTACTCTGCAGGTGATGAGCGGAGCTGCTTTCCTTCAAACATGATGCTTAGAATTGAGGTTCATTAGACAAGATAATCATGTATCTCAGAGTCTGAGGGTCCTTTTTAATAAATTTGCAATGTTAAAAACCTGTTTTTTGCTTGACAATTATGGTGTATGGAGTGTAGATTTTTGTGGGAAAAAACTAATTTAAAGCAGTTTAACATATAAGGCAGGAACAAAACAAAATGTGAAAAAAATGAAGGGGTATGAATACATTCGCAAGGCACTGTAGATATAAGATGAGAAACCCTGTTTTTCTTTCAAATTTTTTAATTGTTTTCATTTTTATCCTAAATTCACTTTATTTTGAAAAATTTCTCAGAAAACAAGATTTCATATTTTTCCGTTTATTTTATTTATTTTTATTTAAGATAAACTCTGTTCAATTGCTCAGAAAACAAGTCTTCATGTGTTAATTTTGCATCCCCAGTAAATGTGTCCTGATTTAAGGATGTTGAAATATTTGTGCTGGAAAACAAAACAAAAATACTGAGGAAGAAACTGTATTGTAGGGCTGCACGATTAATTGAATGTGATTCTGGTTCTGTCGGTTCTGTGATTAGTAGTAAATCTTCAGCACCTGCTTTCAGAAGGAGCAGCATTTACTACACAGAGCCGTAGTTCACTTTAAATTATAAAAAAATAAACAAACAACTCACAGTAATATATTACTGTTGTTGTTGTTGTAATAATACCATTGTACTGTAAAATAAAAATAAGTATTTAATAATAACTAATTATTATTATTATTCAAAAAAATGTTATTAAAAAAATTAAACAAATATATATATATATATATATATTACGATTGCAAAATGCCATTGTACTGTAAAATAAAAATGAATATTTGATAAGAATAATGATTATAATTATTATTCAAAAGTATTATTATTATTCAAAATATTTGGTTTCATTGTTATTTAAATTGACAAATTAAACAAATCAATAAATATAGCACTATTGCAATAATGCTATTGTACTGTAACATATAAATTAGTATTTAATAATAATAATTATTATTATTATTATATTGAATTACAATTATATGGACTTATATTGAATCACACCTTTGCTTTAATTATATTGAGTTATGCTGGATTACATATTGAATGAGGAGAAACTTGTTTTGTCTTTAGCTGATCACTTATACAGTCAGATGATGTGTGTGTGTGTGTGTGTGTGTGTGTGTGGTGTGTGTGTGTGTGTGTGTGTGTGTGTGTGTGTGGGTGTTTGAAATATTTGTGCTGGAAAACAAAACAAAAATACTGAGGAAGAAACTCTGTATTGTAGGGCTGCACGATTAATTGAATGTGATTCTGGTTCTGTCGGTTCTGTGATTAGTAGTAAATCTTCAGCACCTGCTTTCAGAAGGAGCAGCATTTACTACACAGAGCCGTAGTTCACTGCCAAGCTACGCAAAAAAAAAAATTGCAGATGTTATAATCGCTCGATTATGAAATCGATAATGAAAGCTGTTTGCGTAGCTTCTCCGTGAACTACGGCTCTGTGTAGTAAATGCTGCTCCTTCTGTGAAAATACCACATTTAATAACATGTTTTTACTCCAAACTCACTTCATAACGTCAGTCGAGTGTTGTAATAAATCCTTCTGTGAGATGATGTGGCTTCTTACACAGAATAAGGCACGCAACATATTTCATAGCATTCTAAGCAGTGATAAA
>NW_015537954.1:983837-986151 GCF_001515605.1 Sinocyclocheilus anshuiensis
CCTGGTATTTATCACGTTATGGGGACCAAATGTCCCCACAAGGATAGTAATACTAGTAAATTTTGACCTTGTGGGGGCATTTTTGAGGTCCCCATGAGGAAACAAGCTTATAAATCATACAGAATGAGTTTTTTTGAGAAAGTAAAAATGCACAAAGTTTCCAGTAAGGGGTAGGGTTGGTGTAGGGCAATAGCACATACAGTTTGTACAGTATAAACACCATTACGCCAATGGAATGTCCCCATAAAACTGTGTGTGTGTGTGTGTGTGTGTGTGTGTGTCAGCGTATCTGAGCTCTCCTCACGTGGGTCAGGAGCCGGTGTACACAGCGCAGCAGAGCCCGGTGATGAGCAGCTCGGTGGCCCTGACCGCTTCCTCCGGTGAGTGACCCTCTACATGTAAATGTCTTGTATTAGCAACACCTCACAGTTTTAAAAAACAACAACTTCCTACAGATCTCACACACACACACACACACAAAGCTATTCATAAATCAAGATACAGTGCCTTGCGAAAGTATTCATACCCCTTCATTTTTTTTTCATGTTTTATGTTGCTGCCTTATGTTTAACTGGTTTAAATTACTTTTTTCCCACATCAATCTACACTCCATACACCAAACTGACAAAGCAAAAACAGAATTGTCACAACTTAAATACAAAAAACTGAAATAAGTACATTGCATAAGTATTCATACCCTTAACTAAATATTTAGCTGAAGCACCTTTACAGCCTCAAGTCTTTTTTTGTTTGATTGGACAAGCTTTGCTCATCAGCATTTGGCAATCATCTGTCATTCTTCTCCTCGCCTCTTCACCTCTCAAGCTCTGTCAGGTTGGATGGGAGCAGATGCACATTTTCAGGTTTCTCCAGAAATGTTTGATTGGGTTCAAGCTCAGGCTGTGGCTGGGCCACTCAAGGACATTCACAACAGAGCCGTAGTTCACTGCCAAGCTACGCAAAAAAAAAAATTGCAGATGTTATAATCGCTCGATTATGAAATCGATAATGAAAGCTGTTTGCGTAGCTTCTCCGTGAACTACGGCTCTGTGTAGTAAATGCTGCTCCTTCTGTGAAAATACCACATTTAATAACATGTTTTTACTCCAAACTCACTTCATAACGTCAGTCGAGTGTTGTAATAAATCCTTCTGTGAGATGATGTGGCTTCTTACACAGAATAAGGCACGCAACATATTTCATAGCATTCTAAGCAGTGATAAAGTCGTTGCATTACTAATATACTTTATTATAATGAAAATTATAATAATAGGAACTCAGATAAACCATATATTGTCGTGACTGTCGTGTGTTTATTAGTCACGTTTAATCAATGAAAGCAGTTAAATCTTGTTTATTCAGCGACCGCTATTATCTGGGTTTCTTCTGAGTTTCTCTGGCCTTCGGATGGAGAGCACCGTCCAGAGCGTCAGATTCAATTCAAGTTTATTTGATCCGATATAGCTGAAGTACAAAGTTACGAGATACATTATGCGAATGCTTGGCTAAAGAGATGTGTCTAGATTTAAACAGAGAGAGTGTGTTTGAACCCCGAACGTTATCAGTTTCGTACAGAGCGTCCAGCATAAACATCTCTCTGTGTGTGTGTGTCTCTCTGTGTGTGTGTGTTCAGCTGCTCCAGTGGTGACCGATAGCTACCTGTCCAGGTGTCCCAGCGGCGCTCTATGCTCCAGACTCCCAGCCGACTGCATCATCTGCGCATTTCATCACAACTGCAGCTACGGCCGGCCGGCCAACTTCACCTGCAGAGCTAAAGCAGGCGTTCACTGTGTGGTGAGACTCTCAGAAAACCACAGTGTGTCCAGTTTGACTTGTTAATTCCTAGGGCTGGGACAATAAATCGATGCATCGCGTTTCGTGGATCGATTCTGAGATTTTCGGAAAGCATCGTGATTCTTTCTTGAATCGATTCTGAGCTTAGTTTTGAACAGCAGATGGCGCTGCATGCTTTAGAAACGGCCATACTCTGCTTGTTTCCAAATCCTTACACACACTTGAACCTATAATAATCATTCATAAGATTCGAATGGCGCTCTATAGGTTAGTTTTTAACAGCAGATGGCACTCTAAGTTAGTTTCTAACAGCAGATGGCGCTCTAGCTAGATGGCGCTCTAGGTTAGTTTCTAACAGCAGAGTTTCTAACAGCAGATGGCGCTCTAGGTTAGTTTCTAACAGCAGATGGCGCCCTAGCTAGATGGCGCTCTAGGTTAGTTAGGTTAGTTAGAGTTTCTAACAGCAGATGGCGCTCTAGGTTAGTTTCTAACAGCAGATGGCGCTCTAGGCGCTCTAGGT
>NW_015537954.1:988684-994769 GCF_001515605.1 Sinocyclocheilus anshuiensis
TAACAGCAGATGGCGCTCTAGGTTAGTTTTTAACAGCAGATGGCGCTCTAGGTTAGTTTTTAACAGCAGATGGCGCTCTAGGCTAGTTTCTAACAGCAGATGGTGCTGTAGGCTAGTTTTTAACCGCACACTCAAATGCTCACGAAGAAGAGCGCTTGTGCGTTCGGCTGAGTAATGTAAGTGGTTAAATGTACTTGCACATCGGCGTTTATGCTTGCCGCAAGATTAATGTAAACACAGCCCACTGTGAACACTCTTGTAATTCTCTTCAACCTTAATAATTAATTAATAATTATAATAATTTAGTACATGAAGGTAAACTAAACTAAAATGAGAAATGCTGCCTTGTAGCTTAAATAAAGTAAGTTTAAGTTTTATGCTTTTTATTTCAATTAATATTTATTTCAAGTAATGGTAAGTTTTGTATGGTTTTAGTTTTATTTAACAATAATAACCTTGAATTGCAGTAAATGTTCAATATACAAATTATTCATTTGGAGTTATACATTTTGTTGTGTGTATATTTTGTCATTTTTATTCGTTTCTGTTGTTTTTAAATATGTATATGTAGTTTGTAGTTATTTTGGTACATTAAAATAAACTAAATGAAAATGAGAAATGTTGCCATGGCAACTAACTGAAATAAATATATAAATATATTGTTAACATTTATTTTATTTCAAGTAATGATTTTTTTATTATTGTTTTAGTTTGAGTTAACTATAATAACCCTAAACTACATCAAGTATTCAGTATACAAATTAGTTACATATTTATTTATTTATTGCCTTATTTTTAAACATTTATTTTACAATTTGCAAAATGAACTACACATTCTGAATTCCTCACCACAGTTATTCTACACTTTCACTCTTTTGATGGATATCTGTTATTTATATTTGTTATTTTATATTATCTGTGCAATTATGAAATCAACAAGATCACCACATTTCAAAGCATGTTGATTTGATAAATAGTCTGTTGGCTGTTTCATAATAAGAAATGAAAATAAAGAGCTCAGATGTTTGATGCATTAGTCAGGAAATCATGTTTTCCAGTCTGTTGTTCTCTGTGTGTGTTTCAGAGCGAGCAGAGTCGGCCGCAGCAGAACTTCACGCTGACGCTGGACTGTCGCTTCTGTTGGCAGCTGGATCCGTCACAGTACCGCTGCTCGAACTCCACCGGCTGCATGACGGTGTCCTGTCCACGCAGACTCTATAACGCCAGCTGTGAAGCTCTGGAGCATGTGCACTGCCTCGGTACACACACACACTCACTCTCTCACACACACACACACACACACACACACGCACACACTCACTTACGCACTCACACACACACTCACTCACGCATTCACATGCACTCACACTCACACACACTCACACTCACTCTCACACACACACGCACACGCGCACACACGCACACTCACTCACACGCACACACTCACTTACGCACTCACACACACACTCACTCACGCATTCACACACACACACACACACACTCGCACACTCACTCACACGCACACACTCACTTACGCACTCACACACACACTCACTCACGCATTCACACGCACTCACACTCACACTCACACACACACACACACTCGCGCACACTCACTCTCACACACACAGACACACACGCACGCACACTCACTCACACACACACGCACACACACACACTCACACACTGGTGCTGGTGGAAACTGGTGCATAAACAAAAAAATAAATGCAGGACTACAGACTGAGGCTCAAACAGTAGATCATGGGTTTGATTCCCAGGGAATGCATGAACTGATCAAATGTGTAGCTTAAATACAATGTAAGGAGGAAAGTGTCTGCAAGATGCATGAATGTAAGCACAAACTAGATAGATAGACAAACTTTAAGTTGGCTTGAGAAAGCCTGAACAGAAAGTTTAAAAAGTTGTAAAAGTTTAATGGTTTTCAGTCTGAAATAGTTTGAAGTTTAAAGTAGTTTTAAAGCTTAAAGGTTGAATGTTTTGAAGGCAAAACAGTCTGTCAGAGATAGATAGATAGATAGATAGATAGATAGATTAGAAATACCAGATAGAATGGAAGCTTAAATTCATATGGCTTAGAAACATTGCTAAGGTATTCTGGATGGTTGCTAGGGTGTTGCTATGCGGTTGCTAAGGTACTCTGGGTGGTTGCTAAGGTGTTGCCATGCTGTTGCTAGCGTACCTGAGGTGGTTGCTAGGGTGTTGTTATGTGGTTGCTAGGTTGCTCCTATGCTGTTGCTAGGATACCTGAGGTGGTTGCTAGGGTGTTGCTATGTGGTTGCTAGGGTACTCTGGGTTGTTGCTATGGTGTTGGTATGCGGTTGCATATGCGACTACATCACATTTAAAGTATTTCACCCAACATGAGAAGTCTTTAAATGGCCATTTCACCCAAAAATGAAAGTTCTGTCATCATTTACTCTACCTCAACTTGTTCTAAACCTGTATGAGTTTCTTTCTTGTGCTGAACACAAAAGAAGATATTTTGAAGAATGTTGATAACCAAACAGTTGCTGGTCCCCATTGACTTCCATTATATTTGTTTCCCTACTATAGAAGTCAATGGCTTCCGGCAGTTGTTTGGTTTCCCACATTGTTTTCCTTCGTGTGTGTGATGTGTGTTTTGTGTTCGCAGGGAAGCGAGTGTTTCAGAAGCGTCTGTTCTGTAACTGGACAGGAGGATATAAGTGGTCCACGGCTCTGGCCCTCAGGTGATTCACTTCACATGCATTTCAATCATAAACAAGAGAGTTGTGTGTTAGTATGATGTAATAAATCCGTTTGAGCTTCAGTACTTTCATCTGGATTTGATTTATGATTAAATTCACCTTCGGGTGTTTGTGTGGAGAAGCTCCATGAATCCTGTGATGGACAAACAAACTCGTGTTTTTATGACTGTTTTTGTTTAAAGGTGTCTTTAATAATAATATTAATGATAATGCTAAATGAATTCCAGTGTAACATGATCTGGTTTTGTGTTGAGGCCTGTTCACACCAAGAACGATAATAACCATAACTATTATGATAACTAAGGCAATTATAGTTATAGTTGCAAAGCTACTTACGGTTAGTAGAATGTCTAAAGTGGACTATCAAAATAAAGTGTTACCGTTTTTTATTATGCATTATGCATTCATTATAATATAATGCCTTAAGAATACCCTTATAATATATTATAAATATGGGCTTCATAGAAAGTGTTACCGAGTTTCTTTCTTCTCTTGAGCACAAAAGGAGATATTTTGAAGAATGTTGGGAACCAAACAGTTGACTTTAGCCATTGACTTCCATAGTATGAACACAAATACTGAGAAAGTCAATGGGTACCGTCAGCTGTTCTTTTGTCCAGGTCTGGAAAAGTATGGATAAAAGAAAGCAGAGTATGGAAAAATATTTGCATATTTAGTATTTCCTATTTAGTTTTTTATAATAGAAATTTAAGAATTTAATGAAAATAAGTTTATCATACAAGTGTTTTCATGGCAGCTGTTTAGTGATTGTCAAACACGACTGGTGCACTTGGTGCAAGATGCACTTTTCATTTTGCATTTTGGGTTTCTTCTCACGATATTCTTAGCACCATATTACATAGCCTCGAGGAGCTTTGCAAAAATACAAAATATACAGACTTTTGGCCGTCACAGAGTATGTGTTAAAGAGACCTAAGGCCTTGAAATATGACATACTGCCCAAACGAAAGCCACATTATGAACACTTTTACAATACTAGTCATTTTTTATAGACCCTTGAACTTGGCAAACAGGACAATGCACACAGCCGTATTATGCCATCATTTCGTGTCATGGTTTTTCCGCCACCGCAGAGGCTAAATTGGACATTAGGCCTTAATATTAGAGGTACTACTATAAGGAAAGCCACATTTTGAGCAAGTAGATCTCTATTAGTGCATGTGCATGCATGCTCTCGCTTTATTCATATCAAGATGGCAGTGATGCACAAAGAAAATAGCTTATATAAAACTAGAAATTGTGTAAGCAGCATGCAAAAAAATTCCCATGCACGTGAATAGTTTCTCGAGGGCACAAAAAAGTTTCTTGTGTGCATGCAAAAGTCTGTATTTTTTTGTTATTATTAATATATATTTTTAAAGTCTCTATGATCACTTCAAGAATATCAATGAAAAAAAAAAATGAAAAAATAAAAATATTTACAGATGACTGTAATATATACCAAATATAAACCTGAAAACACTTCTGTATGAACTATATACACTACCGTTCAAAAGTGTGGGATCAGTAAAACTTGTAATGTGTTTTAAAGAAGTCTCTTCTGCTCATCAAGGCTGCATTTATTTAATCAAAAATACAGAAAAAAAACAGAAATCTTGCAAAATGTTATTACAATATAAAATAATGGTTTCTATTTTAATATCCTTTAAAATCAAATTTATTTCTGTGATGCAGCGCTGAATTTCCATCATCATTACTCCAGTATAAAGTGTCACATGATCTTCAGAAATCATTCTAATATGCTGATTTATTATGAATGATCTATGATCTATGAAAGCCCCCCCCCCAGTTTATTATACAAATATAATATTTGTTAAATAATTATTGTTTAATCTATTTTAACACAATTAGAGATCTATTATAACATCTCAAACAACGTAAAATTAAAATTCGAACATTCAAAATAAAATTCGTGCGTGTTCACCCATTCAGTTGGATTGTAATTTGCAGCTGTGTTAGAAAATGTTAGAAAAACAGCAGCAATGCATAATTCTGTAAAAAAAAAAAAAAGTCGCCCTGACGCGCATCAGTCCACAAGTAACGGCAAGACTTTTCAGTTCCAAGCGCAGGCTGATCCGGAACTAGGGGTGCTCCGAACAGGGGGAATTAACACCCCTACCCACCCGCAGTATGGTAGTGATCTCACACAGCTCTGACAGTGTGTGCACACATCTATGTGTAAAAAAAAAAAAGACTTTTAAAAACTCGCACTGACGAGGGAGAGAGCCCATCCATCAGTCCGCAAGCAACGGTAAGGCTTTCAGGCCGATTATGAATGAATGTCATTTGAGCTCAGTCAGTGTTTTCAGTCTGTGTTCAAACTCGTTTGGTATGCGGTGTCTAAAGAATTTAAGACCAGCTGTTGCCAGTCGTCCTCACAAAGATTAGCTTATTTTTTTATTATTATTTTCTTTTAAATAATTGTTGTGACTGACGCCGGCGATTACCGCACCTGTTTCCTAATTTGTAGGCCTATTAATTAAAATAACGAATTAACAAATAAAAAAAAAATCACAAACATGAACAATAATTTCATAGTGCATCACCGCATAACTGACGCATAAGATTAGGCTAGCTTATTCCTCATTGAAAATGTTTTTAAAAAAGTCTTTCAAAACAGGTTTAATATACAATTAATTATAGGCATATAATTAAAATGATTAACACTGCAATCATCAATGAAAAGGCTTTATTTTTTTTTTTTTAAGAAAAAAAACAACAACCTGTTTAACACTAAATACGTTTCTTATTTATTTATTTTTATTGTTTTTCCCACTAGCCTATGTTCGGGCCACAAGAGAAATATTAAGGGAGTACATTAAAACATTTAGCTGTATACCATTATCAGCATATGAAGGAGATTCGTCTCTCGTCGTCTCTGAGAGAATATGCGCCGTTAATGCAGCGTCAAGCGTCAGATGCGCCGTCAGTTTTTACTTTCACTTTCACTTTCTAGTGCATCGACTGAGATTAAGAGGTTAGAGGTTCAACTCTTGCGCAAAGTTTGCACGTTGTTTGTGTAATATCCAATGGCTCGCCTTCCTGGTTTAAAACAAATATTTACAATATTGCAACGTATCCAGCTCCCCAACCCACCAACACTTGAGTTCGCTGTTGGGGGCCACATGTGCGCTACGCCACTGGACCCCGTCCGTTAGTTAGCCTAGTGCCCGCTCACTTTTGCCCAGGCCCGCCCAAAAATAAAATTCTGCCTACACCACTGATTAGAATTATCAACAGTTGTGCTGCACAATATTTTTTTGGAAACTGATACTTTTTTCAGGATTCTTTGATGAATAAAGGTTAAAAAGAACAGC
>NW_015537954.1:998496-1002948 GCF_001515605.1 Sinocyclocheilus anshuiensis
GCAAAGTTTGCACGTTGTTTGTGTAATATCCATTGGCTCGCCTTCCTGGTTTAAAACAAATATTTACAATTGACGTTGTTTGTGTAATATCCAATGGCTCGCCTTCCTGGTTTAAAACAAATATTTACAATTGCTATTGTACAATTACAATAGCAAAAGCCCCCCAACCCCCCCCCCTGAATTCGCGGTTGGGGGCTGCTGATTTGCGCTATGCCACTGGACTCCGTTAGTTAGCCTAGTGCCCGCTCACTTTTCCCCAGGCCCGCCCAAAAATAAAATTCTGCCTACACCACTGATTAGAATTATCAACAGTTGTGCTGCACAATATTTTTTTGGAAACTGATACTTTTTTCAGGATTCTTTGATGAATAAAAAGTTAAAAAGAACAGCATTTATTCAAAATATAAATCTTTTCTAACAATATAAATCTTTGCTATCGCTTAACAATTTATCACATCCTCGCTGAATAAAAGTTTTAATTTCTTTCAAAAAACGAAAGAATAAAAATGTACAGACCCCAAACTTTTGAACACTAGTGTAGATTGTTAGAAAAGATTTATATTTTAAATAAATGCTTTTCTTTTGAACTTTTTATTCATCAAAGAATCCTGAAAAAAGTATTACGGGTTCCAAAAAAAATATGAAGCAGCACAACTGATAATAAATCAGCATATTAGAATGATTTCTGAAGATCATGTGACACTGAAGACTGGAGTAATGATGCTGAAAATACAGCTGTGCATCACAGAAATACATTCGATTTTAATGTATATTAAAATAGAAAAATGTCATTTTGCATCATAATATTTCACAATTTTACATTTTTTCCTGTATTTTTCATCAAATAAATGCAGCTTTGATGAGCAGAAGAAACTTTTGACCGGTAGTGTAAGTAAAATATGTGCCGAAAATCTACTGAGAGGTTTGTAAATGTGAGTCTGGCAAAGTATGGAGCTTTGAAATGGAAAGTGTGTAACCCTGTGTAAGCAGACGCTTTGTGTGCAGCATCGCTCTGGGCGGCTTCGGTGCGGACCGCTTCTATCTGGGCCAGTGGAGGGAAGGTCTGGGGAAGCTCTTCAGCTTCGGAGGGCTGGGCATCTGGACGCTGATCGACGTGCTGCTGATCGGTGTGGGATACGTGGGGCCGGCCGACGGCTCTCTCTACATCTGAGGGTCCTGCGACTCCTCCATCCCAATTCACACGCGTGTGGCGTCCAGACTCCCATCTGCTCCCGATGCCTTCCGAGGAAGACTGTGATGAAGACGCTTTATGGTTTGGAGTCTGAAACATGTACAATATGTATCTAAACTCATCTGTGTCTGTGTAATATTACTGCTGCATGTGTATATATGAGAGTGATTCTCACTGTTGATTTCTGATTAAAACTCACCTGTTTTCACAGATTCTCACCTGTGTTTGGCTTTGTCTTTTTATAAAACAGAGAGTTCCGGTCCTTGATTGTGATTGGCAGCCACAACTGTTTCTGAGGAGCTACATTGTTTGGTGGAAGAATACTGTTTTTATTAATATCATTACACTTTATTTGCGCTGTTTTATTTTGTGAAACCGTACTACGTATATGGAATAACCGTTTTATAAAAGCAATAAACCCAGTGAAGCCGTGGTTTACAGTGAATCTATAACAGCTCTGCGTCGTGCCTAACAACGCCCCTTAGCTGTTATAAATTCACTGTAAACCACGGCTTCACGGGGCTTACTGCTTTAATCTATCAATATTCCTCACAGATTCAGCAAGACAAGACACTACAGGTGAAAATCTGAAGATAATAAAGTCAGGTTCAAAATTCCTCTTTGGATTTGTTGATACATTAAAGGTTTTAAAACGAGGGGTTTCTCTTTTTATCACTCCATAAATCACAATGGCATAAAAAATAAAATAGGTAATTGTGACTCTTCATATCACAATTCAGACATTTGTCTCTCAGTTCTGTGTTTATATCTCACAGTTATGAGAAGAAAAGTCAGAACTGCAAGATGCAAACTGAATTGCAAGATTTAAAATCAGAATCGTGAAATATGTAAACTTGCAACTGAGAGGAAAAAAAGTCGCAATTACCTTTTTTATTTCTTATTCCGTGGCAGAAACAAAAATATAGAATTGCAAGAAAAAGTAGAAATTCTGAGTTTATTTCTTGCAATTCTGAAGCTTTTTTTCTCCGAATTCTGAGTTTATATCTAGCAAGTGCTTGTATCTTTTTTTTTTTTTTGCGAGAATTTAGGAAAAAGTCGCAATTGCCTTTATTTTTATTCTGTGGCAGAAAACAAGCTTCCACAGAAACTACAGTAAACAGACAGAAAACCAACACATTTTCACCATGTTTTTAGGAATAAAATGTTGTATAAATCAGTGTGTGAAATCCGAGCAAACCTTCAGAATATAAAAAAGCTACCAAATTTTGCATTACATGTCATTAATGAACTGCTTTGTACATTTCCGCCATATGGACATCAACTTGAGATATGCTCCACTGATGAGCTACTACTAAATATGTAGACACTTTAATTTTCTGTAAAGCTGCTTTGCAACGATTTGCATCGTGAAAAGCGCTATACAAATCAACTTGCATTGGATTGGTGCTTCTGATCACTGAGTAAAGTCACTAGCAGCACTAGCACTGGTGATTGAGGAGTTAAACCACTCTAAATATTTGTAGAATGTGAAATCTCCTGCAGAAACATCTTCCATAATCAGTCAGAGCAGGACGTTTCGAGACTCTTTCATCATGTTCCACACGCAGAATCTCTCTGTCATTGTGAGTGAATGTAAGTGCTGTTCACATTTGCACACACACGTGTTTTTAGTTCATCCAGACCTCCGACTGCAGCTTCTGTTCCCACTTTCAGTTTCCTGCTTTTAAAGCACAAATACCGGCTGTGTTCCGAAACTCCAGTGCATACTGCTTTTAAATAGTAGTACAGTATGTTCAAAACAAGTGCTTAGCAGGGATAGTTCACCCAAAAAACTTAAATCTGTCATTAGTCCTTTGTTGTTCTTCATACAGTGAAAGTCAATGGGGTTCAGTATTTGGATCCCAACATTCTTCAAAATATCTTCTTTTATGTTCTACAAAAGAAAGAAAGTCATACAAGTTTTGAACGACGTGAATGGGAATAAGTGATAGAATGATGGTTTTGAGTGAAACATTAATTCAGTACGTGTTGTACGGTCATCATAAAAATGGTCATTTAGGATTTTTAATCTAGTTCTGTGTAAGAATCAGTGTGGTTTTAGGATCTTTGAGATGCTGTTAATAGTTTTTTATTCATATTTTGAATGTTTTTAATTTAATTTCAGTTATTTTGTTTTATTTTTAATGTCTACATAGTTATTTTTATTATGAGAAACGTTGCCTTGACAACTAGCTGAAATAAAATAAGTTTAAGATTTTTTATTTTTATTTTATCCAGTTAATGCATATTTTATTTCAAGTAATAGTTTTTTTTTTTTTGTTGTTCAGTATAATATACCTGGTAATAATGAAGTATGGACCAGGGTTATTATAGTTAACTAAAGCTGAAAATTAATTAAAACCAATTTTAAAAATTATCTGAAATAAACTTAAGTGAAATATAATAAAACACCTTATACTTATTTTAAATGTAATATATGTTATAATGTAATAACTATATAGACGTATATATATAAAACAAAATAATAATGACAAAAACACAAAATGACAAATAATGACACAACTAATAATAATGCTAAAATAATAGTTTTAATTACAATTAAAATGAAAATGCAAAATAAAAAGGATAAATATAAAAATTAGAAAATTCTAAATTAGTATCTGCATGATAGTAAAATCAGCAGGACTGATAGGGCTTTCTAGATATGTCATGTCAAGCACATTGCATTGTGGGATAGTGTGCTGCATATTTGGGCAAGTGCAGCAGGACAGTTTGCATGCTGTGCATTCTGCAGAAACAGGAGTGTGCTAGTCTGAGCAGTGACACTGTATCCTCCATGTTCAGTTTGTCTTGATCAGCAGATTTTGGGGATATACTGTGGCTTTACTCTGCTCTGCCGCACACAAACGAGAGCAGCAGCTACCAGGTCTGTGGTAATGATCTGCTGTGTGGTTTGTGTTTGTCAGATCTATCTTCAGCCACAGAAGCACACCCACATGATGACGGTCATGCTTCGGCACTCGCTGCAGATCAGCATGCGTCTTTCTCAGCAAAGCTGCACTTTCTAGAGGAGTTCACAGCGCAGACGACTCCTGGCTCTGTTACTATCGAGGGGACGAGGTGACGAGCAGCACTTTCTCCAAGTCATGTCACACACCCCGTAAAATATGTTGAGAGATCTGGATGTCATCCAGAAACATGGGACCCTGGAGCACAAAACCAGTCATAAGGGTCTGAATAAATAAGCTTTCCATTGATGTATGGTTTGTTAGGATAGGACAATATTTGGCTGAGATACA
>NW_015537954.1:1003260-1013512 GCF_001515605.1 Sinocyclocheilus anshuiensis
GAAATGTACAAAATATCTTCATGGAACATGATCTTTACTTAATATCCTAATGATTTCTGGCATAAAAGAAAAATGGATAATTTTGACCCATACAATGTATTGTTGGCTATTGCTACAAATATACCCCAGCGACTTGAGCCTGCTTTTGTGCTGCAGGCTCACCGATAGTGTTTGACATCTGTTTATATTTCATTACCTCTCTGAAGAGATCGTTTGGTTTTACAAGCTACAGTTTCACCATTTGTCTTTGTTTCCTCTGAGTTGATGTGTTGTCAGTCTTATATAATGAAGCAGGGACACGTTTTAATTAACGCACTACCACTCATACAGTTTCTGCACTATATAATATGTGTACTGTGCACTGTATGCACGCTTTCGGTCTGTATGAACCTGTCTGATTCACTACATTTGCCAAAATGTGCAGTATACATGAGCGCACGATGCAATGCATACTGTATCCCACAATGCAATGCACTCATTCAACTTGACCTTCCATTTACAGTAGAAGTGCGGTCAGCTCCATTATTTCAACAGACTGACAAATGTTGCATGTTACAAGCTTAGTTTAAAACGCAAAATAACTGGATGCCATCGGCTGAATTAGGTGTAGCATGAGGTCATGCAACAGCAATATAGCATCTGTACATATTAATTGTTTTGCTTTTTAAAACAGAAGGCAGTATATGCAGCAGCAGGAATATATACAGTTCTACCAAATATGACCCTATCTATTTGCAAACAGTGCCGAGTAACTAATTACACCTAATTTGGATTACATAATCAGAACTGAGACGGTGAAGGTTCTGGAAAATCACATTATACTTCATTTAAGCGCGTGTTCATAGCAGTGTAATTTTTTCCCAGTTAAATTGGCTGCTAGTCATGAGCCACATAATTCAGAAAATGCTTTGACATTATTGCTTTATGAAGTCGGAGACTGAACAGAATATAATTGCCAAAAAAGCAAAATCAAGAGTTTTAAATTAGAAGCCATTACAGAGATGGATTTGCTTGTGATGGATAAATCATGAGACGCTTTCATTCGGTTCTCTGCTGAATGGACAATCGGCTCAAAAGATGTTGCCAGCTTAATTGGAAATGCAGATGTATCTCTCTCCCAGAAAATGAACTATAATTGTTGCTTGACGAAATGCTTATTGAGCCCAGTGTGATTCAGGTGAGCATGCAGATAAAAGCACACTCATTTACTGATATTAATGCACATTATCGGAGACTACTGCAGCGCAGTCGGAGTCCAAACTGCATTCTGAATAGAGTCTCCACTCAGGTGTAATTTCACTCAGGATTGAACTCATCCGACCTGCAAAATCTCACTGAACTGGAACATGCATTCGCTCACCATCATCTCAGCATCCCGTGGAGATCAGACAGTTGCTAAGAAACATTACAGTGTCAAACTAAATTATCTTCGAGGAAATGGGAGCAAATGATCACCTTTCCCACAGATTAAAAACACTTCGGTTACAATCCAGTTCCTCAGAGGAGGTGACACTAACCGCTCTGACGGATTTGATGCGAGCGTTAACTCAAACCGTCAGATTACTGTGTGATTCTCAGTGAAAGAGCAACGCAGCTGACCTTCTCTGTGAAAGACCAGCCATTTATTTCAGCTCTCAGCAGGGGTAAAACTATGCAAAATGCAAACTGAACGCAGCGGTGTAGAACAGTGTAAATGCAGTTTAGTGTTTGATGCAAAAGGCTGAAGTCAAACTCTTGGCACTAATTAATCTGTCACTTGATAATATGGCTAATGTGAAGACAATATTTAGCCCAAACGGTGTTTGTTCAGTGTGTTAGACTGGTAAAAATCACACTTCTGCTGTTAATGCATTTACATAACCATCAGTGCCATTTTTCCCTTTCAGTTAATACTTCTGCATATTGTTGGGCGTATGCAGATCATCGCAATAATAATTGTTTTGTGCATTGCAGAGCATTTTTGAAGCAGCAGAGAACCAGCAAATGAAATGCAAAACAAAATGGCCAAAAGCAATCTGAAGAAATGAGCAATACCCCAGATAGCTGCGATTGTAGTGATTTATTTGTACAGTAAGGAAGCAGACGGTGCATTGCCTCAACCCAGATTGAAGGCAGATACGAGGCATTTGTGCTCAGGACAGAAACCTCAAACACTTTCAACAGAGAGGACTCAACCGAAGAACAGAGAAACTAACAAAACAAAACTCATCCCATCTTATCCGCAAATCACTAAAATGAGAAACACGTTTGACGGCAGAAACCAAATGGACGAAGTTAAAGCAAATAAAACGAAATATATTTCCAGTGCCTGGGCTCCCGAGATTATGGCAACGGCGTCATCACAAAGGCTGAGATCAGATCCGAACGCCTGAAGCACGACCCACACAGAATACATTTACAATATTTACATGGGAGACAGACACTGGTAGAATCTCCTTACAACGGAAAACATGGCGGCGATTTAAAACAGAAACACTTTCAGAACGGCTTCCCCCTTGTTGTGGTGGTGCCATCATTCAGTGAGAAATTAAGATGTATAAAACGTTTAACAAAAATAGCGTATAGAAAAAGGTTTTACAAAAAGACCAGGCCAGTCCTATGGAGATGTCACGACTGCTTTGAGAGTGCGAGGGTCAAGAGGGACGGTCTTTAGAGACAGGTTTGCGTGGATGCTGCCTTGCCTCGCTCTCCGGAGGGAGATGAGTGGAAGCCTCTTGTCCCATCCGGACCCCTCGGGAGTCGAACCACGCCTGGAGGAAGACCATCTGCGTTCTGGATCTTCCTCCCGAGCATCGGGCTTCCCACCGGGCTGCTCTCCTGACTGGCCACCTGCTTCCTCCGCTGGACCCAAGGGCTTCCCGAAGGGGTCAAGCTGCTGTCCGAGGAATAGTCCGCCCATCGGCGAGCCGGCTCGGGGCTCAAGCGGCCCTCGCTGGCCAGCGGAGACTTCCCCGAGAGAGGCGTCTTGCGCTGGGTGCAGGGGCTGGCACGTGGGCTGCTCCACGGACTGGAGCGCGGAGACACCGCCGGACTCAGGTGATTGGGCCCGCCGCTCGTGGGGCTGAGCTTGTTGCAGGAGCGTGATTTGCGGGCCAAACGCGGCGAGGTGGGATTGCTCTCCGTTTCCGAGGAACTCGCGGCCGAGTCGTCTCCGCCGTGATACTGGAGCTCTCGGACGCGGCTGTTCAGTGAGCGGCTCTTGCGGACACCACCGACTCCATCGTCTCGGTCCTTTGGGATCTTTTTCTTGGGAGGCTTGGTGCCGATTAGAACCACCTTCAAATTTAGAGCCAGATATATGTGTTAAAGCCCAGAGTTTGTCAATTGATTAAAGCAATAAGCCCCGTGAAGCCGTGGTTTACAGTGCATTTATAACAGCTAAGGGGCGTTGTTAGATATGACACGGAGCTGTTATATATTCACTGTAAACCACGGCTTCACGGGGCTTATTGCTTTTATAAAACGGTTATTCCATATACGTAGTAAGGTTTCACAAAATAAGAGCAAATAAAGTGTAATAATAAAAACAGTATTCTTCCACCAAACAATGTAGCTCCTCAGAAACAGTTGTGGTTGCTACAAAGTGGCTGCCGAGCAACAGACAAACGTAAACAAAGGTGTATGTTACTTTGTAGAGTCATTTACAACAGCTTCGAACGCGGCTCAGCCAATCAGAATCAAGGACCGGAATTATCCGTTTTATAAACTAGATTTAAACTGTTTGCAAACACTGAATTGTTCTATTGGATCAGTGATGACTTTTTTGTGGGCGGAGGCAGAAAATGACCGTTTTCAAGTAAGCCAAGTACAGTAGTCAACCTTTGAAGTGGATCAAATAAGTTCAAAGTTGAACAAAAACACTTTGATTTTAGGATAACTTTGATGTAAGGTTTTGATACGCTTCAAATGTTGACTAGTGTAATAAAAGAATAAAAAAAGGTAAATTTAACTATTTTCTCAATTCCGAGATTATATCTCACAATTCTGATAAGGAAAAACAACTTTTATATTTAAAGGAATAGTTTATATTCCTGACTTCAGGCTTTTTTTCCCCCTCAGTGTTGACAAACTCACTATTGTTGCATTCAATCGAGTTATAAAGTCAGAACTAGGAGATATAAACTTGCATTTGCAAGAAAAAAAGTCAGAATTGTAAGATATAATAGGTAAATGTTATGTAAAATGTTATTAGTGATAGGTTTAAATAGCATTTCATGCTGTAACTGTAGGGAAAATACAACACATTCCCTATGAACTGCATGTGTGATTATTATTTAGACCTATTGTTTAAATCAAATTTATGCTTTGAAATAAGAGTAATCATAGCAGTTTTCATCCATAGTCTGTCTGTTTAAACATCAGCGTTTAGCTACATATGGCGTCTTTGACGGCAGTATTCTATAAAAATGATTTGTATTCAGATTTTGACATCCAAAGGCACAAAAGTATTTTTTCCTCTTATTCCACGGATTTTCCCCATTTCCCTCGACTTGTTACCAGTGTTTTTCTGCCACCACAGCTGCAAGTGACGTAACTGTGACGTCTGCCCTACATTGGTCTATACAACTGGGTAATGCAATGCAAAAAAATATTTTCTTACCATTTTTGTCTTGGATTACTTTTCTTGCCCCATTAGAGATATTTTTGCTTGTTTAAGCAAAAACTAACAAAATTTGGATTTTTTTTTCAGGAAAGACATTATATCTTAAGTCATTTTACTTGTCAAGTAAATGCATCCTTATTCAAGAATTTTTTGATATTTATACTAGAAAACAAGACAAAAATACTCAGTAAGAAAATCATTTTTTGCAGTGCATGAATATTTACATGTTATCTTCCATGTCTTTTTTACTAACGCTGGGCAATGATTAGTCGCGATTAATTGCATCCAAAATAAACGTTTCCGTTTATATAGGGTGTGTGTGTACGGTGTATATTTATTATGTATATTATGTGTTTTAAAGACACATACAGTATATACTTAGAATATATTTACATGTATAGATTTATATTCATATCATTTTTATATATACATCTAATATATACAGTATATAAACAACATTTTTCTTTAATAAAGACACGCACATGCATGTATATATATATATATATATATATATATATATATACATAAATACACAGTACATGACAGAGGCGATGGGCCCGTAGTTTCCGAAGGCCTTGAGCAGGAGCTCCATCAGCCGCTCCTGCTGGGTGGCCCCTGCCTCGCCGTCGGCCCCGAGCGCGACTCCCAGCTCCGGCCAGCGCTTGAGCTCACTCAGCAGCAGCATGCGACTCGGCAGAGACTCGCTGGCGAACACCGGCACCGTCGTCCTGCGCCGCACCTTACGGTCCTCGTCGTTCAGCTCCAGCAGCTCGGAGTGATGCAAGGCGTACGCCGTGGTTCTCCAGTCCCGCGTCAAGTGCTTGACCTGAGGAAGAGACGGAGACGCATTTAACCTCCTTCAGGTATGACCATGATTCACACTTCACATTTCCAGGGTTCTCAGAAGTCAACATAGTTGCTCACAGTCATCTCAGCATCCTGTGGAGATCAGACGGTTGCTATAAGGAATACACTGCAAAAAAAAAAAATGATTAATTGAATTTACTAAAAAAAAATAAATAAATAAATAAAATTGTAAGTGGTTGCAATTAATTTTAACTACATTTAAATAAACAAATTTAGTTGACTAACTTTCAACTATTTAAATGTAGCTAAAATAAATTGTTTGCATTCACTTACCTTAAAATTTAGTATAATTTTTTTTTCAGTGTAGGGATGCACAATGTTATCGGACCGATATCGGAATCGGCCGATAATGGCTTTAATTGTAAATATCGGCATCGGCCCGATATGAAAAATAATGCCGACATGTCTTGCTTATTAAAGTATGTTTTGTACGTTTTGATTTAAATTTCAGAAGCTATAGCTTACATGAATTAAAAAATAAATAAATTTAAAAAATCACAAACATGACGCATGTAAATTCAATAATTTTATATATACACTGATTTATTTATTAATGTGCAATGTTACATTTTTTTTTTTTACTTGGAGCTCTAAAAGATTTTCAGAATTTTTACAACTCTTGTTTTAGACAATCTACAAATGTTAAATCTTAAAATAAAATGCGATTAATATATAGTTTATTTATAGTTATTTTCAAAGCTTCAATGTACTGTCATTATAAAAGAACTTCATTATTGTTCAATTCTAACAAATTAGTTCTTGTTAAAAACTAACCAAAATTAAAAATAATTTGCTTATAATTTCCACACAGGAGAGACTTGGTGTTGTTTCCAAACAAAAGGAAATATATCGGCTTCGGCCAAAATGAGTTAAAATATCGGCAAAAATCCAATATCGTGCAACTCTACTAAGAAACGTTACAACATATCATACTGTGTCAAATAAAATTATCTCCGAGGAAATGGGAGCAAATTATCACCTTTCCTGCGGCCAGTTGTTCAAAAGTTTAATCTGGATCAGAATGGAAATCCCATGTTTTGCGATCCAGGATCAGGAAACCCATCTTACTTTTGTGCCGGTTTTTCAAAGCAAAATTGGATTGGATCACCCTGATCCAGATACACACTTTTTCAGATTTCCAAATCTGGATTACTAGTGCTCTACGGAGCCCCTCAAGGGACATGATGGATGATGCCAATGTTTTGCATTCTAGTTTTGCATTTGCACAAATAACTACCATCTCTCATGATTGTGCCAATGTAGTTTACAATCATTGATTAAAAAAAAAACACTTTAAATAAAACATTTTTGATTGATATCGACAGCAGTTTGGGGATATATTACATGTTACAAATGTTGTATTTTTTGGACCGGTTTTAAAGTTACATTTTTGTTCCCGAAATCCACTCTTCTGCTGGGATCAGAATAATCCAGTTTTTGGATCAAAAGTATCCCAAAATGTTTTGAACAACACAAACTGAGGATTTAATCCAGATCAAAACCAAGACTGGATTTTGTGATCTAATCCGAACTCAGAATCCTTTTCAGAAGGCTGGAGTCAAACTCTTGGCACTAATTAATCCGTCACTTGATAATATGGCTAATGTGAAGACAATATTTAGCCCAAACGGTGTTTGTTCAGTGTGTTAGACTGGTAAAATCACACTTCTGCTGTTAATGCATTTACATAACCATCAGTGCCATTTTTCCCTTTCAGTTAATACTTCTGCATATTGTTGGGCGTATGCAGATCATCGCAATATTAATAATTGTTTTGTGCATTGCAGAGCATTTTTGAAGCAGCAGAGAACCAGCAAATGAAATGCAAAACAAAACGGCCAAAAGCAATCTGAAGAAATGAGCAATACCCCAGATAGCTGCGATTGTAGTGATTTATTTGTACAGTAAGGAAGCAGACGGTGCATTGCCTCAACCCAGATTGAAGGCAGATACGAGGCATTTGTGCTCAGGACAGAAACCTCAAACACTTTCAACAGAGAGGACTCAACCGAAGAACAGAGAAACTAACAAAACAAAACTCATCCCATCTTATCCGCAAATCACTAAAATGAGAAGCACGTTTGACGGCAGAAACCAAATGGACGAAGTTAAAGCAAATAAAACTAAGATTTCCGGCACCAGTTGTAAACTACATGAACTTACTATAAAGTTAGGATTAGAGTTGGTGTACTTGCATGTAATTATGCATAATTGTTATTATAATAGTAAGTGCATGTAATGTGTAACAAAAGACACCTTAAAATAAGTGTTACCACATAAATAGTACCATGGTAATGATGGAAATATTGATTTTTTTTTGGACATGTACCATGGTATCTTTTGAAGTACCTTGCAAATACCATGGTACATTCATACCATATAATATCAGTGTACTATGTTACAGTACCTTTTCATCAATGCAAGCTACAACAAATAATATTGTTTCTATTTGCCCCAATACACTGCAAAAAAAAATGGGTTTCTTAGTGTTTTTGTCTTGTTTTCCAGTAACACTTTCTATGAAGCCTGTATTTATAATACATTATAAGGGTATTCTTAAGGCATTATAATGAATGAATGCATTATACAAAATCTCATGTTGCATCTCATAAATAATCATAGGAACATTATTATAATATATAATATTATAATACTTATTTGTGGTTATAGCTTTTAAAGTGGTCATATGACGATGCTAAAAACAACATTATTTGGTGTATTTGGTGTAATGCAATGCATTTACGCGGTTTAAGGCTCAAAAAATGTGGAAAATTTTTTTCGCATCATATGACCCCTTTAAGAGTTTATTTATAACAAAATGAACATGTTGCATCCACTTACATTGTAGCTTAAGTTACCACGGATTATATTTCTCATAGTTACAATGTATTAAGTCTCATATCTTGCCATGGTTTAAGATCTGAACAATAACTTAATACGTTTTAATGTTTTTACTGTACAAAGTCTTCATGAAAACATCCAAAAGGCTTTATAATGTGGTCTCTTTTTTAATAGTAACTTCACTTTGCTTAGAGCAGAGAAAGACCACTTATAAATATAAATTTTTCTCAAACAGCCATAAGATCAGATATGCTTTGCAACGATTATAAGGCCTTAAGAATACCCTTATAGTGTATTATAAATACAGGCTTCATAGAAAGCGTTACCCAAACATTCTTAAATCAAAATATATTTACTTGAAGCAAAGTGCCATAAGATTAAGTTTCTGAAACATCAAAATTAAGTGAGTTTTTGCTTAAAACAAGAAAAAAAATATCTGCCACTGGGGTCGGAAAATATTTTGAATTAGGTTTTTCATTTTATTTTTCTGACCCCTTTGGCTGATATATTTTATAAATTGATAATTTTTTCAGAAAACAAGACTTCACATATGTCATTTTACTTCAGGTAAATATATCTTGCTTTATGAACGCGTAGATATTTGTACTAGAAAACAAGACAAAAATACAGCGCGAGTAAATCATTTTTGCAGTGTAATGAGAAAAACCTAACATTTCTGTGGCTTTCCAAAAGAGAAAAAAAAATTGAGAAATTGATATTGAAAAAGATTGATATCATTGGTCAAGAGATAAATGTCAAATGCCGTTAGTGTTGTATTAGAAACACTCACTGAAAGTGTTAACTAGTTTTCTGTAATGCAAGAAAACACCAAGTATAGTTTTGTAAATAATGATTTTGTTGTTAATAACTGCATCACAGTCTGTGAAAAGGGTCCATTCATTAACACATGATTGCAGCCTGTTCAGTATTAATGTCTCAAAGGAAAAGTAATTATGTTCCCTCGTCATTGCACATCAAATACAGCTTTAATTGAGACTGATAAAGCAGAGAAAAGGCAGTGAGAGACCAGCTGGGGCCAGATTTATCCATCGCTGCAGAACGAGCATCAGAAGCAGCATGAAATAAAGCTGATTTAGAGCGGAGTACTGCAAATGATTTGACAAATGCATTTCCCCGTGCTTGTGATTTCTTACTGAAATGGGAAGTTAAAGTGGAACATTTTGAAATGCCTGTTCCTTTTTTAATAGCCAATAGTCTGTAAACCCATCATTTAGTAGCATTCATCAGAGGCTGAAATGAGTATTATTCTCATTCACTTTCTTAAAACATCTTTAAATAAAGAGTTCCGAGTCATGAAGCAAACCAACCCGCTCTCAGATGAACACGCACTGATTTAAAGCAAAAAGGAATTGAGAATAGAGAAAACTGTTTCACAAGGGAATTTATGAATCCCATGAAGTATGACAATCAGAAACAGCAGCACAATATAGAACTACTGATCTTTAGTCATTAAGCATGAAAACATTATACCATGTTTGTGAGATTTATAGGCTGAATGGAGATCAGTGTTATTACGTCATTCGCAGTGCCTCATGGGAGTGGGCAAGATTCTCATCTCCATGGTAACGGTGACTTCTCTGATTGGTGGATCTTTCATCAGGATTATGGGTAGTTCAGTTCCTCAACGGGAATTTGGCTATTAAACGGTTTCATAAAAATGTTGAAGTTATACTTAATACAAAATTTGAAATCATACTAACCCGTGCCAATTTCTCAATGAGACAATGAATGAAATTTTTACTTTCAGAACCAAAAAATATTCATCTTAATTAGAACATTTCACATTTAGACATTTAGCAGACGCTTTTATCCAAAGCGACTTACAAATGAGGACAATAGAAGCAATCAAAATCAACAAAAGATATACGTACGTGTGTGTGTGTGTGTGTATATATATATATATATATGTGTGTGTGTGTG
>NW_015537954.1:1013590-1017267 GCF_001515605.1 Sinocyclocheilus anshuiensis
ACACACGCATCAAACCACTGACAGAGAAACACACGCATCAATCCACTGACGGAGAAACACACGCATCAATCCACTGACGGAGAAACACACGCATCAATCCACTGACGGAGAAACACACGCATCAATCCACTGACGGAGAAACACACGCATCAATCCACTGACGGAGAAACACACGCATCAATCCACTGACGGAGAAACACACGCATCAATCCACTGACGGAGAAACACACGCATCAATCCACTGACGGAGAAACACACGCATCAATCCACTGACGGAGAAACACACACATCAATCCACTGATGGAGAAACACACCAGCAGGGAGCCCGTCTGTTTCCCATCATCCCCCTGAAATCTCAGATTCCCCCACAATCCAACAGCAAAGCCTGCGCCAAAACACATGCATCACAGCTCACTGCCCACGAACACCAACACACAAGCAGCGCCGAGACCTCTCCATCTGACCGCAGAACACACACGCATGTTGTGTTTCCACGGTTTATGGGTTAATTCCATAGGCGTAATGGTTTTTATACTGTACAAACCGTATTTTCTATTGCCCTACACCAACCCTACACCTAAACCTCAGACTCACACACACACACACTCAGACTCACACACACACACACTCAGACTCACACACACACACACTCAGACTCACACACACACACACTCAGACTCACACACACACACACTCAGACTCACACACACACACACACACACTCAGACTCTCACACACACACACACACAGCTCTGCTTCCAGCAGCAAAACGAATCTAATCTATTCTGCGAGATTCCACGGCTTACCTCGCCGACTGCTGGAAAGAACCTTCAGAAAAGAAATTAAACTGATGACTCACTGCCTTCTCTTCCAGCCCACAACCTTTAAAAACGCATCCGCTCAGGACGCTCACGCAAACTCCTGGAGAGAGCAGCTCTCCAACGAAGGCGGGGAAGCCCTTCAAGCACAGAAAGCGGCCCATCACCATCCTCCCACTGCTGCGGAGCACAATAGCAGCATCAGCCGACTCATTAGTGCTCCACAACAATGCAGACACAGCCGTGGGCCGCAGACGCACAACTATTCGCATCACACTTAATGCTCGCAGAGGGAAAGTGCTCAACAGGTCATGAGGGAGAGATTTAATTGCACATCAACAGCACTGATGATAAACCAGAGGTCAGCGCTCGCTGCGGTCACTGAGGACAGTAGTGAGCAGACCAGGGGGTTTAAATTAAACATTAAAATATTAAATAAAAACTAGATTAAAACAAAAACTGGGGGACTCAAGGAAGGGCTAGGGGATCCATGGAAAAATTGAGAAAAACCATGTCTGAAAAAAAGTAAATATAATGAGATTACAATAAATAGATGACAATATGCAAATAAAAACTTGATCAAATAGATGCTAATTAAAATAAATACAAATTATGTCCAAATTCAAATAAGTATACAAAAAAATATATTAAAATAAACTGGGGGCTGCAAGAAAGTGCTAGAAGATCAGTGGAAAAATTAAAACTGTAAAAAAAAAAAAACATTTAAAAAGAATTTTAAATAAAATAAAGTATACAGTAAAAGAAAGATTAAAATAAACTGGGGGCTGCAAGAAGTGTGAAAGGTGTAAAATGTTTAAAAACAGTGTAAAAATGTACAGTTAAATTATAAAAAAATTATATTTATTAAAATTAAAGTACGCAATAACACACAAATTGGATTTAAATAAATTTAACAATACAGTACCATAGTGACTAAACTTAGTGTAACAATAGATACTAAATATTTTCCAAATAACATTTTTCACATCCGTTTAGAATATAAAGGAGTATAAATTGGGTCTTATACATGAAAACACATGGATATCCTCAAGAGGATTTTGTAAGCCCACTGCATCTAAAAGATCAAAAACCCCTGATCCAGACACACACGCAGATCAATATTTGGCCACCCTGAAATTGTACGCAAATTTATTTCCAGTGAATATTGTACAATGTGCATAGCTATTATGAGACATTTGACGTGATTACATCATACATGATCCTGGAGCACAAAACCAGTCATAAGAGTCAATTGAGATTTCTAAGATGAATAAATATTAAATAAGCTTTCCATTGATGTATTAGGTGTGTGTTAGGATAACACAATATTTGACCAAGATACAAATATTTGAAAATCTGGAATCTGAGGGTGCAAAAAAATCTAAATATTAATAAGTTGTCCAAATGAAGTTCTTAGCAATGCATATTACTAATCAAATTAAGTTTTGATATATTTACGGTAGGAAACTTACAAAATATCTTCAGGGAACATGATCTTTACTTAATATCCTAATGATTTTTGGCATAAAAGAAAAATCTATAATTTTGACTCATACAATGTATTTTTGGCTATTGCTATCTCTCACACACACACACACACACACACACACACACACACACACACACGCTCTGAATCACAATTACAAACATGCACTTTCATGGGGTCAAGCATTGTGAGCTCGTCTATTTATAGCCTGGAAGCGCGGCTGGTGTGTGTGTGTGTGTGTGTGTGCGTGTGTGTATGACGGATGGAGAAACCAATGGCTCGATTCTAAGGAGATCGATTGGAATTGGAGTCCTCTACCTGGATTTATCGTGTCTGGCGAGCTCGTCTTCGCTGCCGCTGCCCGTCTGGAGCTCGATGGTGTTGGAGGAAGGCTCCTCGTCCTCCGCCGCTTGGATGGCCACGGTGATGGTCACCGGAGCGCTGATCTCCCGCGGCTCCTCGGTGCTCATGATCTCCGCCGTGAACGCCTCCTCTTCCGCGGCTGCGCTCGATGGAGAACCGGCGGCGACGCGGCGCGGCGAACACAAACTCCCCAGACGCGTGTGAAGATGACAGAGAGCCGAGAGGACGCGCTCCGCGAGCGTCAGGATCCTGCGCCACGGAGACGGCGACGGCGCGGCGCGATCAGAGGAGGAAGGCTCGTCTTGAGCAGCTACTTCCTCGTATGTAAGAGACTTTGTGTGTTTGAATCGAGCTCTGGGATTGGGCCACGGCGCCTCCCCAACCCACCAGCAAAACTGAAACCAAGAGGGCGGCAGCAGGAACGCGACGCAGCGCAGGAACGCGTTCAGCGCGGCGGACATTTCTTCGCGTCTCTTTCTCATTACTTAGAGAGGCGGCGAGCCCCGCGCCGATACATTTATATCGGTAAACCGTGATTGCTTCACGTGAAGGCAATTAGGAAAAGACGTCTCTTCAATCAATCAAAGCTTGAGCCGCTGCAGTGTAAACGAGATTATAGTCTTTACAGCGGATTACTGCTCAGAAACGTCCCATTATCGGCCTATCGCAAAACATTATCATTCAAGTAATTTAAAAAAAGTTCCTAAATCCCAAATGATTTTGTTTTTAAAGTGAATTGATGACGTGTAAAACTTAGTGATCTGTACGTACATATAGTAGGCTATATATCCCCCCCCGCCCCAAAACAAACATCCCATTTCATAATCTAAATATTATATATATTATATATCTAAATATATATATATCTTCCCAAATATATATATATATATATTTGGGAAGAAAAAGATCTAAACAAGAATGATAATTGTTACATGAATGCATTTTATGTATATAAACTATTATATAATATGTGTGTGTGTGTGTGTGTGTGAGTATAGATATATGTAGAT
>NW_015537954.1:1017325-1027060 GCF_001515605.1 Sinocyclocheilus anshuiensis
TGTGTGAGTGTGTGTGTGTGTGTGTGTCTGTGTGAGTGTGTGTGTGTGGGCGTGTGCGTCTGTGTGTGTGTGTGTGTGTGTGTGTGTGTGTCTGTGTCTGTGTCTGTGTCTGTGTGAGTGTGTGTGTGTGTGAGTGTGTGTCTGTGTGAGTGTGTGTGAGTGTGTGTCTGTGTGTGTGTGTGTGTGCAGGGCTGAGCTCAGTCTGATGATGAACAGCACTGACACAAACACACTCCAGCTTCAGTTTAAGATGCTTCTCTTCATTATCATTTATGAGCTGTTATTTAGAAAGCAGTGAAGCTGTGCATTATAGAAAACTCACTAACAAAGCTTGAATGAAGCTCCTCGTCCGCTCAGTGTTTGTCTGCATCAAGCAGCAGTAGTAAAGTAGAGCCGTCTTTCTGCGGCTCTGATCCGTCTGACCCGTGTTCTCCATCATCTGAATGTGTTTTAGGGAGATGGTGGGAAATGCAGTGTTTCTGCTGCAGTATTTATAGCCACTGAACCCTGAGGACCTTCCTCGTGAATGAATGCATCACTGTTGATAAAGCACACAATGCATACGCCATCATTCCTGTGTCTGGATACAGTGGTAAAGTGCTATTCCCTTCTCTATATTCCAGTAAAAAGCCAATAATAAATCATAAAATGCTTTATAGTTGCTTCATGAGATGCATGTGAACCCATCGTCCACCAGGAGTTTACAATCTCTCAGAATCAGAGGAAATCACACAGTAAGCTGAGTTTAACACTCGACACTCATCAGACCTGCTGCTTATGAATCTACACGAGCCGTGCTTATAGCATTTTTAATGTTGCTCAGACACACAGTCAATGTACTGCACTCGACATGAAGAAAATGAGGTGCATTTTAAGGCCATTGTGACAGTTTAGGTGATTCTCATTAAAAACTCAACCAACAATAGCAAGATATTATTCAGAATAAACAAAAGAAGAGGATGTAATAATACTTTGGTATAAATTAAAAAATATATGATTTTTTTGGGTAACATTTAGGACAAATAGAATTTGATTAATAATGATTTACTAGCTTCAGTATTTTATCCAGATCATATGCACCTTATTTTTTAAAGACAGTCCATTATGCTGCTTTATAATGCAAAACTGGTATTTGTTATCATATTATTTTAATATATTATCCAAACATTAACGCACTGTTTTGTAGCGCAGATTAATTAATTAATTTATTTATTTTGCATGGCTTCAATAAAAAGATAAGATACAGAACATACAGAATAGAGAAAAATAAATACATACAGACATAGGCCTATTTATTTATGCATTTATTTAATTCAAATTATTACAAAAATCTGAGTTTTTTTTTTTTTGAAGTAATGACAACAGTAAACATAAATCAAAAGTAAATATTAAAGTCCAAGACATCATCGTCTCATCCGCTTCCTATTGTCAGAAAAATCAGAGCGAAATGACAGAAATATGTTGCATATTGTTGCTCTTTTGTTAGTTTTGATTGCTTCTATTGTCCTCATTTGTAAATCACTTTGGATAAAAGCACCTGCTGAATGACTAAATGTAAATATTACACAGATGAAAGAATACTAGAAGTATAAGGATGCTGAAATTTGAAGCCATATTTATTTATTTATTTATATATATATTATTCATTTAATATCAGAACATGTTTTTTTAACAGCATTTTTAAACATTCGTTTTTCACAAAATGTGAATGTTATAAAGAGTATAAAAATTATTTAAAATGTTAAAGGAATTAATGAGTGAATGGATTTATTGGTGTCTGTGCTTTTCTGAAGCATCGTTATTTTAACACTCATTATAACGGTTCTTCTTCAGGTGACACAGGACTCATTTGTAAATCACTTTGGATAAAAGCAGCTGCTGAATGACTAAATGTAAATATTACACAGATGAAAGAATACTAGAAGTATAAGGATGCTGAAATTTGAAGCCATATTTATTTATATATATATTATTCATTTAATATCAGAACATGTTTTTTTAACAGCATTTTTAAACATTCGTTTTTCACAAAATGTGAATGTTATAAAGAGTATAAAAATTATTTAAAATGTTAAAGGAATTAATGAGTGAATGGATTTATTGGTGTCTGTGCTTTTCTGGGATGCTGAAATTTGAAGCCATATTTATTTATTTATTTATATATATATTATTCATTTAATATCAGAACATGTTTTTTTAACAGCATTTTTAAACATTCGTTTTTCACAAAATGTGAATGTTATAAAGAGTATAAAAATTATTTAAAATGTTAAAGGAATTAATGAGTGAATGGATTTATTGGTGTCTGTGCTTTTCTGAAGCATCGTTATTTTAACACTCATTATAACGGTTCTTCTTCAGGTGACACAGGAAGTCCCATGTTTCCTGTCTGCCTTCAGCTTCACAGATGACATCACTTCCTGCCTGGAGAGACTGAACCAGTATCCCGTTCATTTAAAAAACACCTAGCAACAACTCAGAACACCCTAGCAACTGCATAGAAATGTACAAACAAATATGATTTTTAAAATGTGTTTAACACACTAAGCAGTATTTTGAAAATGAAATTTGTTTTTTATAAAAATGTTATAAACACTGTTTACTAATTTTAAGTTCTATTTATTTATTTTGTTTGAGTTTGTGTGTCGGCTTTCCTTTATTTAAGACTATATTTAACTATATATAATTTACTATATATCATTTATTTAAGACTATATATATAAACAGTATTTCTTAACATTTGATTTTCACAAAAATGTAAACATTGTTAACAGTATTTTAAATAATAATAAATAAATAAAAATAAATCATAATAATAAAATAATATTTCAAATAAATAAAAATAATTATTAAATTTTGTATGTGTAGCTGTGTGTGGATCAGTATATGGATGAACACAGTCACACCAGCAGGCGGCAGGAGAGTCTCAAGCAGAGTAATTAGACGTTTGTAAAGCAGCTGATTAAGACGAGCTGATCTGTGATCTGTCCTGCAGGCGCGGGTTGACGAATGTCCCTCATCTGGACGCAGCCGAGAATCTGTGTCTCCTCAACATGCAGCACAACCTCTCTCTCTGTGTGTGTGTGTGTGTGCGTGTGTGAGAGTGTGTGTGTGTGTGCGTGTGAGAGTGTGTGTGTGTGAGAGAGTGCGCGTGTGAGAGAGAGAGAGTGCGTGCGTGCGTGTGTGTGAGAGTGTGGTCTCGAAGGTGCGGGACTTGTGCTGGCAGCTCATGCACTGGACCGTGGACTTAAACTGACCCTGGAACAGAGCTACGATGATGGACTCGTTCAGCAGCTTGTGTTTGGACCAGGCCAGCTCTGCTGTGCTCACGTCGTCCAGATGATCGATGTCCTCCTCCTTATACCCGCGCCGTTTATCCGCCTGACAGACAACGAGAGAATGTGTGTCTTTATCGTGAGGCGCATGGCTCCTGGAGAACACGCTCAGCTCTTGCTCTCAGCGCTGTACCTTATTGAGATCCTCGTGCAGGCCGTCCATGAGGAACAGCAGCAGCTCCTGAGAGTCCTGGTGCTCGTAGCTGGAGAAGCGGTTGTTGATTTTACAGATGGTGCCTTTAAAATCCTGCGGGCTGATCATTTTGTACTGTCCTGACCACAGCGCCTTCATGATGATGCTGAACTCCTCGGCCACCTCGCCCTTGTGACCCAGAATATTGGCCCTGTGAGAAACACACACACTCAGTCACTCTGATTCACAATGAACGTGATCGTTTAATCAGTGACATCTGAAAGATGGATTACCGGTTAATGTCGTCCTGATAGATGTTCCTGTTGAAATAGTCTGCCATGGCAACGGTGTTACACAGGCACTGGAGGATAGAGTTCATGTAGCAGGTGTTGCCGAGGTTACGGAGGCCCGTTAGCAACGGCCCCTGACTTCCAAACACCGGGTTCAGGTTCCGGATCTTAGCCGCAGACGGCCGAGCGATCTCCACCTTAGTGTAAGCAGCAGCGGTCAGCGAAACTGCAGAGACCAGCAGCTCAGTTAGAAACACCAGCGAACAACAACTCTACACAATAGAGCTGGGCGATATGGCAAAAAATTGAAAAAAATTCAGTTCCCGAATGAACATATTTCTATTCTATTTATTAAAAAAATTTAATTGTGGCATTAAATTTGGATGAATCGATAAAATTGGAAAAATGGCCCAGCCCTACTCCACAAGGAACACCTGCTGCTGCTCTTACCTTCATCCAGCCGTCTGGCAGCCCAGGGACGGTTCGGCCCATCTCCTCACTGTGTGCTCGTGTCAGAGACTCCCTCTGGAACACACACGCACACACACACGTGTCACACACTCATGTTCAAGTGTGTGATGTTATTACGCAATACAAGGTGTGTGTGATATGTATCGTCTGTAATTATCGTTTTAATGTCATTATGGAGTATGTCAGTTTCTTTTAAAAAACCCAACAAAAACGTGTTAGCGCACACTGTGTGTGTGTGTGTGTGTGTGTGAGAGTGTGTGTGTGTGTTTGAGTGTGTTAGAGTGTGTGTGTGAGAGTGTGTGTGTGTTAGAGTGTGTGTGTGTGAGTGTGTGTGTGTGTGTGAGTGTGTTATAGTGTGTGAGAGTGTGTGTGTGTGTGAGTGTGTCACTCACAGTGCTGAAGGTTGCAGGTGAATCCAGAGACACACTCTTCATGGCAGCGTCCAGCGGCACGTCCTTCTGTGCTCTCCTGTTCTTCTCGTCTCTGGCTTCTCCCTGATCCTCCTCTTCTGCCGTCTGTCTCTCCAGCTTCTTCCTCTCCTGCTTCTCCTCCTCCTCCTTCTTCCTCTCGCTCTGTTCTCGCTGATGTCTCTCGGCCGTCTCTCTCTCCTCCAGGGCTCGTTTGCGCTGCTCCTGCTCTTTGCGGGCTTTCTCCATCAGACTGAGGGTCTCTGCGTGGATCTCCCTGCGCTCCTCTTCGCTCAGAGCTCTGGAAGGGTCCAGCGGGGGTTTGCCGGAGCGGTCGGGCACGACGGGGCCGTTGTGTGCCGCGGGGCCATCGCTTACCGAAGGTTCCTTGCTGAGCTTTGTGCTCGCTGCCGGTTTGACGGCTGGTTTTTTGGACCGGTCGACCTGCGTTCAGAGGAAGCGTTAGTATGTGTGTGTGAGTGTGTGTGAGAGAGAGTGTGTGTGTGTGTGTTAAGATGTCAAAATGGCTGAAAAACTGAATTCGAATTTTGTACTTAAATATTATCAATATTCAAATTATATTTAAATTTAAAAGGCATAATTCCAGTTAGGGAGAAAAAAGCTTAAACCAATCACAAAGAGTACTTTCTTCATTTAATCTAATCAAGTTGAACTTGCATTAATATTACATAGCGTCTCTTGTGCGAGAGCAACGCTGATAGATGTTGCTCTAGAAAATGCAATAAATATGTTCTGTGTGAACGGCTTGGTTTCAGTTTTGACGTAAACAAGATCTTCTCCGCATTCATTAAAATGCAACGACACTTACATCCACTGATAAAGCTGCCTGACGCACACCTAAATTCTAATGCAACGTTTTTGCATTCGAATGTGGATTTTTATTTTAAATTCAACGAATATTCAAAATTAGCATTTACAGCCCTAGTGTGGATCGCGGAGCGCTCTGCTCCAGGTGTAACTCACTAGGGCTGTAAATGCTAATTTTGAATATTCGTTGAATTTAAAATAAAAATCCACATTCGAATGCAAAAACGTTGCATTAGAATTTAGGTGTGCATCAGGCAGCTTTATCAGTGGATGTAAGTGTCGTTGCATTTTAATGTTTTTGTTCGTCTATCCAGTTGAAGCCACTAGATGCGGCGCTGCTGCGTTGTTTATTCTAAATATTGCGGAAAAAGAGAACATCAATGTGGTTTACGTTACTGCCTTTCTGGAGGGTTTTGTTTGGCCTTCTCACTAAATCTCGTGTTTTTAAATAAAAAAAGTACTCTGTGTCATTGGCTTTCAGCCTTTTGTGTTAAACATACATGATGCTGTTTTGTTAATAATACTTTAAGCAAATATGTGGCCCTGCAGCACAAAAGCAGTGTTAAGTCGCTGGGGTATATTTGTAGCAATAGCCAACAATACATTGTATGGGTCAAAATTATACATTTCTCTTTTATGCCAAAAATCATTAGGATATTAAGTAAAGACCATGTTCCATGAAGATATTTAGTAAATTTCCTACCGTAAATATATCAAAACTTAATTTTTGATTAGTAATATGCATTGCTAAGAACGTAATTTGGACAACTTTAAAGATGATTTTCTCAATATTTAGATTTTTTTGCACCCTCAGATTCCAGATTTTCAAATATTGTCCTATCCTAACAAACCATACATCAATGGAAAGCTTATCTATTCAGCTTTCAGATGATGTATAAATCTTACCCTTACACCCTTATGACTGGTTTTGTGCTCCAGGGTCACATTAATTAATTATATTTGGCTTATAAACATTATTTTAAACATTTTGCTCTTTTTTCAAAGATAGTCATGTTATTTTATTGCTTTGAATAAACCTACATTAGTAATATTTTGCTCGATGCGCCCTCTTGTGGCCTCAGGAGAGAAGCCAAAAGCGTTTATCCCCCTCTAACTGAAATTATGCCTTTTAAATTTGAATAGTATTTGAATATTGATAATATTTAAGTAAAAAATGTGAATGAGTTTTTCAGGCATTTGGCAGCCCTGTAACTCGCCTGTGGAGTGTGTCGGGGCGAGGCGGCGGCATCTGTCATTGTGGGCTGTGTGAGCGGCACGGGGGTGTTTACAGCCGGCTCCGGATCCACGGTTCTGCCGTTCAGCTGCGCGTCTGCAGGCTCCTCACACACACTCACGGCTTCAGGCTCCTCCAGCGACGGGTACGAGAAGTTCACTGAAACCACAGCAACAGCTTCACTGCATTCACGGAGCAGCATAGACAGAACATGCACACTAGCGGCATCCACACACACACAAGAACCCTCTGCTTATTCTTTTGTCGTCTGTCGCTTTAAATGCTTGGCTCCTTTCTGATTGGCTGTCAATGTTTCTGTTGTTCATCAGATGAAAATATTGTTCTGAAAGTGATTCCAGTGATATTGTTCCTCCGTGTCGATATATTTCTGGTGTAGAAATTATATTTATATTTCACTATGCTCATGGAGTTAGTGATTATTAAAACTTTATAGTTATTGTCTTTAGTGTTAATGGGCTTTAAGGGGAGTGTTCATCCAAATATTCTGTCATCATCATGTATGAGTTTCTTGGCTTGAACACAAAAGAAGATATTTTGAGCAATGTTGGTAACCGAACTATTGACTTCCACAGTATGAGAAAATACTACAGTGGTCAGTAATTGGGGACTAGAAACTGTTTGGTTACTCACATTCTTCAAAATATCTTCATTTTTGGGTGAACTATCCCTCTAACACTCAACATCAGCCTATTCAGCTCAATTTATTTATTTTTATTGCCATACCAGCATCTACGGCTCCTATTCATCACAAACCTCTTTTATCACTAATAACTATCCATGCGTCTCCTCATTTGCTTTGATACAAGAAACTGAATTCACAAATCGATTCTTTTGAATTCTCACAGCAAAGCCAGAATTTAGAAAAGTTACGATTTGTTCGACTTGATTATTCGATCCAAAACAAATACAAAACCTTTTTCCTTTTGCGGCGCTTTTGCATTTTTAGATTATCAAGTCGATCACAAATTCTAACCACAAAACATTTTGTTGGTGCAAATTGAGACAGTTTTAACTCTTTCCCCGCCAGCGAATATCTGAACATCAAAATAAAAATCAGAGCCTCTACTTCTAAACAAAAATAAATAATTTTTATGCTAGCTTCAAGCATTCTTTTTTTAATCAACACTTGAATGTAGGTAAGCTTCATAAAAAAAGCAACATATTAAAGGGGTCATATGATGCGATTTCAAGTTTTCCTTTCTCTTTGGAGTGTTACCTCCGCTCACTCTAGCCCTCTGTGTGTGACGCTGTGTTTCGTTTGTGAAAGTGAAACTACTTTGTTTGGTCTTCCAAAAGAGGACAACCAAATACACAACATAATGTTCTTTTTAGCAACATCATATGACCCCTTTAAGCAAAAAGTTTTTACTTTTACAAAAAGTTTTCACATTTTTATTTTTATGCCGTTTATGGTTGATGATCACAATATTTTTCATATGCATGCATTCGAGATTGCACGTTTCTGCGTCTTCCTCGACTGTGTTTTTGACAGTGATTCTAGACTCATTCAGGAGATGCGTAATAGCGCCCCCTAGCGTATAACAGTGAAAACACGCAAACCCAGAAAATTCTGGTTTTGGTGGGGAAAGAGTTAATATCCACAATGCATATCAGCGCATGATAAATCATATGATGTGTGTGCTGTGAGACTCACGCTGGGGCAGGCTGCTGGCCGTCTGCTGTCGGGGGGGTTTGACTTTAGCGTTGCTGCTGTACATTGGGTAAAAGAGCAGCCAGTTATCATATCCTCCATCCAGCACCAGAGGCTCACTGCGCAGGATCGTGCTGCTGTCCCACTGCACACACACACACACACACACACACACACACACACACACAGAGCTGGAGGTACAGTACCTTATAGAGAGCATCCTTCAGACTCTGTAGAGTGGTGCCCAGTTTGAGATCAGAGACGCAGCTGAACCAGTCCAGCAGAACCACGTAATCCACGAAGCCGCGGCGCTTCCAGTCCTCCAGAGACTCTGCAGGGAGCTTCAGCTGGATCTGGTTCACCGTCACCCTGAGCATTAGCAGCACACGAGAGCATTCAGTATTCATATACATGAGTGAAGCGGATTACAGAGAAAGAACACATGTAGAGCGGGACTGGGTTCTATCCGCTATAGAATCAAACGGAGGCGCCACGAGACAGGATTATTATAGTTAACTAAAACTAAAAACATTCAAAGATATTTTTATTATTTGAAATAAATGTTAACTGCAATAAAACTAAATATATATATATATAAAAAAACAAAGTTAGTTGCAGAGACACCATTTGTCATTTTCATTTAGTTTAACTTCATGTACTAAAATTAGTGCCAAACGATTAATCACGATTAATTGCATCCAAAACACAGTTCACACACGTATATTATGTAAACAAAAACATTTTGGATGTGAATAATCATGATTAATCGTTTGACAGCACTAATTAAAACTGAAATTAAATTTAAAAACTACACAGACATAGGAAAATGACTAAACAAAAATAACAGTTTAACAAAAATGAAAATGGAAAAAAAAAAAATATAAACTCATTAAAAAAAAAAAAAAAAACTATAAAAGTATCTCGATACTAAAATAACACTTGTCATTGTCTTCACATATGTCATTGTCATTTCACTAGACATTATGACAGGTCAAAAACATTTTTATAAAATTAAGCATGCACAGATGAATCTTTCACAATAAGCTGCATTTAGAAAATAGATTTTTGGAACATGTAAAAAGCTGACTTCACTATTATTTCAGATTGGCTAGCATGCTGTAGAAATGTGAGGATGAGGATGGGTCAGATGAGTGTGTGTGAGTGTGAGTGTGAGTGTGAGTGTGAGTGTGAGTGTGCGTGCGAGTGTGAGTGTGCCTGCGAGTGTGCGTGTGCGTGCGAGTGTGCGTGCGAGTGTGTGTGAGTGTGAGTGTGAGTGTGTGTGAGTGTGCGTGCGAGTGTGCGTGTCTGTGTGAGAGTGAGTGAGTGAGTGAGTGAGTGAGTGAGTGTGTGTGTGAGTGAGTGTGT
>NW_015537954.1:1027150-1032700 GCF_001515605.1 Sinocyclocheilus anshuiensis
ACACAGACTCATGGGGACTCGTGTCATGGTGGGGACCTAAATTGAGGTCCCCATGGGTAAACAAGCTAATAAATCCAAACAAAATGGGGTTTTTGGAAATCTAAAAATGCACAATAGTTTCCTGTAAGGGGTAGGTTTAGGGGTAGGGTTGGTGTAGAGTAATAGAATATACGGTCTGTACAGTATAAAAACCATTACGCCTATGGAGAGTCCCCACAAGGATAGCTGACTGTGTGTGTGAGTGAGTGTGAGTGAGTCTGAGTGAGTGTGTGTGTGAGTCTGAGTGTGTGTGTCTGTGTGTGAGTCTGAGTGAGTGTGTCTGTGTGTGTGTGTGAGTGTGTGTGAGTCTGAGTGAGTGTGTGTGTGTGTGTGAGAGAGTCTGAGTGAGTGTGTGTGTTTGTGTGTGAAACACTGACCGGAGCTTCAAACTCTCTGAAAGTTTCTCTGCCTCCTCGATGGCCTTTTTAAAGCTGGTTGGTCCGAGCATAGACAGGAAGAAATCCTGAAAGCCATCAAACGACAGCATATCACATTTCAGGACATCGACACGTTCACAACATCTGAGCGAAGACTTGAGCGTTTACACCATCAGCCGAATAATCATACAAATATGTGACCACAAAACCATAAAGGTTAGTTTTTTTAATTGAGAAGCTTTCTATTGATGTATGGTTTGTTAAGATAGGACAATATTTGGCTGAGATACAACTAGTTGAAAATCTGGAATCTGAGGGTGCAAAAAAATCTAAATATTGAGAAAATCATCTTTAAAGTTGTCCAAATGAAGTTCTTAGCAATGCATATTACTAATCAAAAATTAAGTTTTGATATATTTACGGTAGGAAACTTACAAAATATCTTCATGGAACATGATCTTTACTTAATATCCTAATGATTTTTGGCATAAAAGAAAAATTTATAATTTTGACCCATACAATGTATTGTTGGCTATTGCTACAAATATACCTGTGCTGCTTATGACTGCTTTTGTGCTCCAGGCTCACATATATGTGTATAATACACACTGATCTCATCCTCAGTGTCACGTCTCCACCATTAAAATCTCCCACAATGCACTAGGGCTGTACCTGCTGCTGCTTGAAGTCCGGTCTCTTCTTGATGAGGTCATAGACCGACAGGTACTTCATGTACAGCACATAAGCTTTCTCCTCGTCGCGGTCCAGACGACACTCCTCCGCCGCCTTGAAGATCTTGCACGCGCTCTGGACGTAGCTGAAACACACAAACATCAGCGTTGAGTGCAGACCGTTGCTGCTTCTACTTATGAGAAATCTGTCGCCACAAATGTGCTTGTGCTTGAGATTCACGTGTTCACACGTACTGTCTGGTGCTGGTTTTATCTGGTTTGATGTCTGCTTTCTTGTTCAGATCGCTCAGTGATGAGGACAGATACAGATCCTTCACTCCAGTGGACACAGACGGCATTTCAGCTCATATTCCTGCAAACATCCCAAATCAGACTCAAAACATCAGAGTAATCCGATCAATGACAGAATAATTACACTAACAACAGACAGTGCTGGGAACGTTACGTAACAGGTTACAAGTTACTCTATTTAAAATGTAACGGTGGTGTAGCTATTTCAGTTACTGTATTAAAGTAACGTAACGGATTACATTTGATTACTTTTCAAATGTTTCTAAGCACAGCCAGCACAAAATCAGACTTTAGCACCTCTTCTTACTTTGAGACCATTTTTTCTCAGTAACTGATTACAGTTACATTTATTTTCAGTAACACTTTATTTTAAGGTGTCCTTGTTACAAGTTACATGTACTTACTATTATAATAACAATATATTATGCATAATTACATGCAAGTAACCCTGAACCAAACCCTAACCATACAGTACGTACATGTAGTTAATATTGCTCAGTACTTAAAATATATAATTACACTGTAACACGGACACCTTAAAATAAAGTGTAACCGCTTTTCGAACTAAATGACGTAACGTCGTTACATGTAACTAGTTACTCCCCAGCACTGAAACCGAGTAAACAAGCCTCAAATCAAACAATCGGATCAATGCTGAGATCAGAAGACTGATGACACTCAGAAGTACAGTAAACGCATATCTGGCTGTTAGTGATCATCGGCGGTATCGCAGTGAAGCGTGTGAGCTCACCCTGAACTCGAACCCTGTCGGAGAACACGCTGGGGTCCGCAGATCAGCGCAGATCACTGGAGTTAGTCCGCACTGATGACCGTAAACAGCCTCGGACCGCTCGAGCAAACGCGGAAGTGCGCGGACTCAAACCCCGGATGCTTTATTTAAACGCGCAACTTTAAAGCGCTTGACAAAAGACGCGTTTATTATAAATGTTTATATGTTCACACATAAATCAGCTCTGTGTGTTTAAACTCATTCTTGCGTCATTGAACACTGGTTTCTGCCAGCATTGTTCGACACGTTTATATTTAGTGTGTGCACTGCTGTATTATTGATAAGGTCTCATAAACTAAATATGAGTGATGATGATGATGATGATGATGATGAGACTCGACCGGAAATGAGAAGATACAATGTTGCGTCTCCTGCGCTTGAGTCAGTGCGCATGCGCTCCGCAGACACTCCGCTTTACAAGAGTTTAACGAAATCACCATACAATATACACTGCACAAAATGAGTAATAATATGAAACAGCCACAGCTGCAGCAGAGGGTGGAGGTGTTTCTCGATCGTTTCATTCTCTTGATACTGGAGCCTGTGTGCGCGCCCCCGCGCTCGTGCCCGCGGCTGTATTATTGTTTCGTTTCTAACGGATTCGGTTCGGTTCCGGTTCTGTTCTCACGGTAAGACACTACATTCCGCGCGATCGCGTCCGCCGGATGTGGAAGTTGATGAGTTTGTGGGGATTAATATTTCCTCTTCCTCCGGAACACGAGCGATTTCCTGTTTATTGCTTTTAACGCCGCAGCTTCACATCAGCGACGAAGATGAAGAAGATGATGATGATGATGTTTTAGGCCTGAGATGAAGCGCTGCTTCTCATATAAACATTTATTATAGCGTTGGATATCGCGTTTGTTCGCCGCTTTAAAAAAAACACAACAATAGAAAGCATCAGTGCTGATTACATCCACAGATGAAGAGCTGCAGGATTTCAGATTTATCAGCTTAGTTTTGTGAAATTAAGTGTTTTTTATGCTAGAAGTTGGTTTCCAGGATGGCGTTGTTACAGTGCTTGTCCGTTTTGGGCTGCGACTAGTTACAGTAATAACATGTGACTGCAGCACAAAACCAGTCATGAGGGTCAATTTTGTGAAATTGAGATGTATACATCATCTGGAAGCTGAATAGATAATCTTTCCATTGATGTATGGTTTGTTAGGATAGGACAATATTTGAAAATCTGGAATCTGAGGGTGCAAAAAAATCTAAATATTGAGAAAATCATCTTTAAAGTTGTCCAAATGAAGTTCTTAGCAATGCATATTACTAATCAAAAATTAAGTTTTGATATATTTACGGTAGGAAACTTACAAAATATCTTCATGGAACATGATCTTTACTTAATATTCTAATGATTTTTGGCATAAAAGAGAAATGTATAATTTTGACCCATACAATGTATTGTTGTCTATTGCTACAAATATACCCCAGCGACTTAAGACTGCAATCCAGGCTAAAGTCTCAGAATCTCATTATGAGATAACAAGCATCAAAGTTTAATTTCAACCATTAATTTCACTATGATTTCAATCTTACTCAGTCAATATTAAAGATATCAAGGTTACATTTTCACAGAATGTTCTTTAGGGTGGTTTTATGTAGAAAACACTACATAAATGACTGTAGCTGGGTTTATATATTACTTTTTGCCTCAACTAGTAGTGTAACTAATTACTAATAAGATTTGAGTAATAATAATGGCATTACTTGGCTACCCACATCCCTCTGATCACGATATAGATTGTATTAAATCCTTTTAGAGAATGAAACATTTTCTTATGAACTGTGATTTCTTTTGATACATCATGAAATATAGTAGTATACGGATAACAGAGACATTATAGCTACAATTAACTTCAAGCTACACATGATTAATGCAACACTTTTACTTAAACATCACTATTAATCACCACTGAGTGTTTGTAATCACTTCTGACTGCGATCCAGTGGGGATTTTGGTCAAATGATGAGGCAGAAATATATTGTTAGTAACATCGTAGATTAATTTTATGAGGAAGATATGCAGCTTATGTGGGAACTAATGTAATTAGTATTGTAACTATTAACTACTGTTGCCAGAAAGTAATAATATTACTTTTGAAAGGAGTAACAAGTAATATATTACATTTCTTGTGTAACGAGCCCAACACTGGTGGTTGTTCCATTAATCTGTTAATTTTATGAGGAAGATATGTAGCTTATGTGGGAACTAATGTAATTAGTATTGTAACTATTAACTACTGTTGCCAGAAAGTAATAAGTAAAGTAATAATATTACTTTTGAAAGGAGTAACAAGTAATATATTACATTTCTTGTGTAACGAGCCCAACACTGGTGGTTGTTCCATTAATCTGTGGTATTTGTGGTAAAACCTGGTAACTGTTAGTAAAATAATATCTCCTCAATACATCAGTGAAACTATGATTGATTTAAAACATTAAGAAATGATAAATATTGCTAAAAACTACTGCTAAAGATTTGACTTGATAAGCGTATTATATTTCCTATAAGAGACTACTACAGTAAAACCATGGTAAACTATCATACAGACAACACGTGACAGTTCTTTGGTATTTTAATGGAGCATTAACCACATTAGAGACATGAAACTATGATTGATTTAAAACATTAAGAAATGATCAATATTGCTAAAAACTACTGCTAAAGATAGTTGACTTGATAAGCGTATTATATTTCCTATAAGAGACTACTACAGTAAAACCATGGTAAACTATCATACAGACAACACGTGACAGTTCTTTGGTATTTTAATGGAGCATTAACCACATTAGAGACATGATGACACACAAAATAGCTTTCTATGAGACGGACATGCATGCACTTGAAAAAAAAAAAAATATATATATATATATGATATTCTAAATAAATATGAAAGCCGAATTAAATCAAGATACATTTTCTTGAGATGCAAATGTTGAATGAAGTCTTGAAAAATGTAACAAAATTTAGTGAGTTTATGCTTAAATGCTTAAAACATGAATAAAAGGAGAATAATAATTTGTTTTACCTTTGAATTAAGATTTGTTTTAGCCTTTTGACAGATATTTGTTGTTGTTTTAATCATAAACTCATTTCATTTTGATACATTTCTCAGAAAACAAGACTTCTTATTTTAAGTCATTTTCCTTCTCCAGTAAATGTATCTTTATTTAAAAAATCTTTAGTCGTTTGCAGGGGAAAACAAGACAAAAATAAATAATATAATTTAAAAAAAAATTATGAAATAAAAATATATATAATTTAGATGTATTTTTGAGATGGAAAAATGCAGTTTTACAAATGTTAGAAACGTGGCTTTCAAAGGAAAGATTGCTATCAAATAGCACACCT
>NW_015537954.1:1032853-1033132 GCF_001515605.1 Sinocyclocheilus anshuiensis
TCACTGCTACGAATTGATGGCGGTCAGATAAGTACGATTTGAACCATGCTAATGCACTTCCACTAATGCCAACAAGTTTTCTAGTCTATTCAAAAGAATGTTGTGGTCAATAGTGTCGAACGCAGCGCTAAGATCCAGTAGCAGATGATATATCATCAGATGATGAGAGCTGGTCATTTGAAACTCTAATGAGAGCACAAAGTTTGACACACAAAGAGTGTGTGTGTGTGTGTGTGTGTGTGTGTGTGTGTGTGTGTGTGTGTGTGTGTGAGTGTGTGT
>NW_015537954.1:1033390-1036540 GCF_001515605.1 Sinocyclocheilus anshuiensis
TAGATTACTTGTGGATTATTGTGATGTTTTTATCAGCTGTTTGGACTCTCATTCTGACGGCACCCATTCACTGTGGAGGATGTAATGCAAAATTTCTCCAAATCTGTTGCAAATGAAGAAACAAACTCCTCTACATCTTGGATGGCCTGAGGGTGATTACATTTCCAGCAAATTTTCTTTTTTTTTCTTTCTGGTGAACCATTCATTTTGTGAAGTAAATTGTTGTTTCTAAAACACAAAGAGTGTGTGTGTGTGTGTGTGTGTGTGTGTGTGTGTGTGTGTGTGTGTTCTGATGTTACACCATGGCTGTAATGCATGTCTGTGTCTGATTTCAGATGTCTCTGGTGGATTTGGGGAAGAAGCTCCTGGAAGCCGCTCGGGCCGGTCAGGACGACAAGGTCCGGATTCTGATGGCGAATGGAGCTCCGTTCACCACTGTGAGAGTGAGTGTGTGTGTGTGCGTGTGAGAGTGAGTGAGTGTTTGTGTGTGTGAGTGAGAGTGTGTGTGTGTCTCTGTGCTTTACAGTGAGGTGTTATTGTGTCTCTGCAGCTGGGCACGTCTCCGCTGCACCTGTCAGCTCAGTTCGGTCATTACTCCACCACAGAGGTGCTTCTGCGCGCCGGCGTGAGTCGAGACGCTCGCACTAAAGTGGACCGGACGCCGCTGCACATGGCCGCGTCTCAGGGTCACACACGCATCGTGGAGCTGCTGCTGAAGGTGAGTGACCAGGGCTGTGCTTCCCAAAAGCATCGTAAGCCTAAGTTGATCATAGCTGGTTGGTTGGTTTCAATGGGTCTATGATGTACTTAACCCTTTTACAGCCCGCTGGCTCTTTAATGTTTGACTCGCAGTGCATTTGCGGTAATTTGCCTCTTTAAGTGTGGCCTTTCATCATCCAACAACGACTCCATTCATGTGTGTTTCTGCAGCACGGCGCCGACGTGAACGCCAAGGACATGTTGAAGATGAGCGCGCTGCACTGGGCCGTGGAGCACAGCCACAGAGACGTGCTGGAGCTGCTGCTGCGCTTCGGAGCTGATGTTCACGCGCAGAGCAAGTTCTGCAAAAACGCACTGGACATCGCGCTGGACAACAGCAGCCACGAGCTGGCCGAGATCCTGCAGGTACACGCTTCATCACAGGCTCTGCGGCGTCTGTACGGTTCTCTGAGAGCTCTCTGTCCGTGTTTCAGCTCCGGCAGTGAAGCACTGCTTCGTGAAGCTTCAAAACTTTTGTGAATCATTTGTTTCGAAGCAGTGGTTTGGAGCGCATATCAATCTGCCAAAGTCACGTGATCTCAGTAAACGAGGCTTCTCATAACTGTTTCGAAACTTTTCAATGGTTTGCCATTGGGGGGCGATATCTGTAAACCCGTGAATTAGAGCTGCACTATTAATCGTTAAAAGATTGCAATCTCGATTCAAACACCCATGCAATCCCACTTTTAAATGACAACGATTCGCTGGTGTCTAATAAACCTTTGAAAAAAATCATACCGAAACACGCTGCCGCTGACTCAGAGAGAGCAGTTATCATGTTTAGGTAAAAAACAGCTTCACAAGCAGTCTTTTCAACTACACAGTATTATGTCTGTTTTACAGTCATTCATATCATCACAGAAATACTGGGATGAAAGTTTATAATTCAGATATAAACACTAACGTCTAAGGTAGCGCTCAAAATAGAACAAATCTCCTTCTGAAAGTAATTGGCGCTTCAAATAACGTTTGTGTCGATTGCATCGTTTCACCACTAGGTGCGAAAAGTGACTGTTAAAAAATGTGTTTGTCATTGACTCATTCATTCAAGAGATTCGTTCAAAAACGCTGATTCATCCAGTAATGAAACAAGTGAAGTATATATGAGTGAGTCATTGAATTATTCATTCAAGAGATTTGTTCAGAAATGCTGATTCATCCAGTAATGAATAATTGAATCATTCATTCAAGAGATTCGTTCAAAAACACTGATTCATCCAGTAATGAAACAAGTGAAGTATATATGAATGAGTCATTGAATCATTCATTCAAAAGATTCGTTCAAAAACGCTGATTCATCCAGTAATGAGTCATTGAATCATTAATTCAAGAGATTCGTTCAAAAACACTGATTCATCCAGTAATGAAGCAAGTGAAGTATATATGAGTGAGTCATTGAATCATTCATTCAAGAGATTTGTTCAGAAACGCTGATTCATCCAGTAATGAAACAAGTGACGTATATATGAGTGAGTCATTGAATAATTCATTCAAGAGATTTGTTCAGAAACGCTGATTCATCCAGTAATGAGTCATTTAATCATTCATTCAAGAGATTCGTTCAAAAACACTGATTCATCCAGTAATGAAACAAGTGAAGTATATATGAGTGAGTCATTGAATCATTCAAGAGATTCGTTAAAAAACGCTGATTCATCCAGTAATGAAACAAGTGAAGTATATATGAATGAGTCATTGAATCATTCATTCAAAAGATTCGTTCAAAAACGCTGATTCATCCAGTAATGAGTCATTGAATCATTCATTCAAGAGATTCGTTCAAAAACACTGATTCATCCAGTAATGAAACAAGTGAAGTATATATGAGTTATATGAGTGATCATTCAAGAGATTCGTTAAAAAACGCTGATTCATCCAGTAATGAAACAAGTGAAGTATGTGAAGTATTGAGTCATTGAATCATTCATTCAAACCACTTTTTCAAATTTTTCATATAAAAAATTGGTGTATTAAATATATTGTATTTTAAATACATATATATTAAAATGTTGAATAATTAATTCAAATTAATTAAACACTTTTAAATAGACTGCAGCAAAAATCTTGTTTAGTTGGGAGAATCGTGATCTCTATTTGAGACAAAAAAATCATGATTCTCAGTTTATCTAGAATCATGCAGCTTTACCGTGAATCATACCGTGAGTTCATTGAGTTTGTCCCCCAGCGGCGAACCATTGAACCAGCGTCTATGGTTTTTACCTGATCTCGGATCAGTTTCATCAATTTGTAGACATTTTTAACGAGACATTTGTGTAATTAAAAGGATGAGAAGTAGTGTATAGCCTCTTACTGGTCTCTATATACAAGCTCTCCATAAAACAAACAAAACAAGCCCTGCAAATTAATATAAAATATTTTAAAAACCACAGA
>NW_015537954.1:1037673-1050589 GCF_001515605.1 Sinocyclocheilus anshuiensis
AAAAACGCTGATTCATCCAGTAATGAAACAAGTGAAGTATATATGAGTGAGTCATTGAATCATTCAAGAGATTCGTTAAAAAACGCTGATTCATCCAGTAATGAAACAAGTGAAGTATTTATGAGTTTGAGTCATTGAATCATTCATTCAAACCACTTTTTCAAATTTTTCATATAAAAAATTGGTGTATTAAATATATTGTATTTTAAATACATATATATTAAAATGTTGAATAATTAATTCAAATTAATTAAACACTTTTAAATAGACTGCAGCAAAAATCTTGTTTAGTTGGGAGAATCGTGATCTCTATTTGAGACAAAAAAATCATGATTCTCAGTTTATCTAGAATCATGCAGCTTTACCGTGAATCATACCGTGAGTTCATTGAGTTTGTCCCCCAGCGGCGAACCATTGAACCAGCGTCTATGGTTTTTACCTGATCTCGGATCAGTTTCATCAATTTGTAGACATTTTTAACGAGACATTTGTGTAATTAAGTAGTTAATATTCTCATACTGGCCTCTATATAGAAGCTGCTAATATTTTATTATTATTATTGCATTGAATGTATTATACTTTCAATAAAACATTTGCAATTGGTTTTTAAAAGCTGTTTTATGCATGTTTTAGCCTGAGTTTTTGTTGCATTTCGCACACTTTTGACCAGTAGGTGTCACTAGCGTGTGGCGTTTCGAACGCTGCGTGAATCGTTTTGCGAAGCAATTGATTCAATTGATTTGAAGCTTTGAAAAGTGCATTTCTCCCATCACAAAGCTCCAGTTCTTCAGACAATCTCGAGCAGTTTGCCTCTGAATGATTTCTGCTTGACTGTCTGGTTTGGTGACAGCGCCACCTGCTGATAAAAACAGAAATGATAAACATTTAAAGGGGACCTATTGTGCAAAAATCACTTTTATAAGGTGTTCGAACACAGTTGTGTGGCTGCAGTGTGTGAAAACAACCAGCCTATAATGGAACAAATCAGCGGTCTGTCTCGTGCTTCCAGAATGATCGTAAATAGGAATGCGCTAGTTAATAATTGCATATGAAAGCAATGTGAAGTCGACCGTTTGAATTGGTTGAGCTCATAATCACAAGTGGCACTTATGGTGTGTTCACACCAGACGCGAAGCGAATATGCGCTAATACAACTACCACTACAACTGATTGTAATTGTTTTCTGTGCTCCAGGCCTATGTCATAACAGACGGCAACAATAATGCTCTGGTCCATTTTCTGATTCAACCGCACGTGTCAATAAGCTCTTTGAGTTATTTTTATTGCACCATGATCCTCGTCTGTGTAATTCATAAACGATTATTTATTACGCACAGTACAATCAGATGACTGACTTTTAAACCGAGTACGTTTTCTGTACAGATAGCAGGCTTGTACTAATAGTGGAATGTTTGTTTGTATGCTCTTGAAGCTCCGCCCTCTTCTGAAAAGGGGGCCGGAACACCAGCTCATTTGCATTTAAAGGAACACGCACAAAAACGGCACATTTTGGCTCATACCCAGTGGCAATTTTAACAAGCTATAAAAAATTATCTGTTGGGTGTTTTGAGCTAAAACTTCACATACACACTCTGAAGACATCAGAGACTTATTTTACATCTTGTAAAAGGGGTATAATAGGTCACCTTTAAATAAAAAACAACTGTTCTATCTTTTGGATTCATACTGTGACCAGCATGTCTTTTCTTCACACCACATTCACTTTTTTCATACTCCTTCAACGAGGTGTGTTCAGTCTTATCCTGAATGAGCTCAGAAACGCACATTTATTGGCAAAAACACAAAACATAAAGTGAGGCTGCATCTCGGCATCACTTGTGTATTGATGCACAACTTTATCCATATTGCCGCCAGAGAGAATCTGTCGCTATAATAACTAAAACTATTACAAATCTATTTGTTACTTGAAATAAACGTTAACTGAAATTAAAAATATATATATAAACGCGAACTAATTTTGCTTCAGCTAGTTGCCAAGGCAGCATTTTTCATTTTCATTTAGTTTAACTTGAAATGAACAATTAAAGTGTATATATAGGCATATTAAAAAAGAAACAATAGATAATAAAAATGACAAAAACACAAAAATTACTAAGACTTTAAAATTAAAATACAAAAATAAAAACTAATTCAAAATATATATATAAAAAAAATCTGTAGTACCTCAATGATACCAAAATAACACTGGTTATAACATTCTGATTAAAAAGTTAAATCAATTTTTGACTCAATAAAAAAAACCGCTCAGCTTCTGCTCGAACCGTGACACTGATGTACTGTATTTGGCAGCTGTTCAGCTGATGGCTGGATTTCTTCATGGATAAGAAGAAGATGCAGTAATTGAATGCACATGAGCTAATGATATATAATAGAAAATTATGATGTTTGTTAATAATATTGATGAAGGTGGTTTCTGTATTTAACAAACAGCTGTTGTTCCTGTGCAGTGCTGGGAAGGCTACTTTGGAAATGTAACAGGTTACAGATTACAAGTTACTCTATTTAAAATGTAACAGTAGTGTAACTATTTCAATTACTTTATTAAAGTAATGTAACTGATTACATTTGATTACCTTTCTAATTTTCCAGTGTTAGAAATTACCTTTCTAAATGTCTAATGTTTTGAACTGTTAATCATTTTGAAACATGTAAAGCAGGCAGGATTAATCTCACAGTAGAACTCAACACTGATTACTGTCAGAGAATCCTTCATCACTTGAATTAAGATTATAATAATTTAATTTTAAAGCACAGCCACCACAAAATCAGACTTACTTTGAGATCCTTCTGAGGTTAAATACTGATTTAAAACCATAACAAGAAATAGTTTAGTAACTATGATACTGATTTTGAAATCAAATCTTTGTATAGTTATGACAGAAAACACTGGCATCTAATAATGACTCGGAAAAACAGTTAATCTTAAAAAATAAACATATACACAAACTCAAATAAGAAATAAAACAGTTACTGAATAAGCATGTCTCCTGAAACATTAGTGTCTCATATTTTAGAGCATTCAATGCAATTTATGAAAGAAATCAAACAAATCTGTATGCATGTGAAAATGTTCAGATGCAACCCTCTTTGTAATCATTAACATTTTCATAAGTAACTGTAATTTAATTACACGTTTTTTCTTAGTAACTGTAACAGACATTTATTTTGTAATTAAATGACATAATTTAGTTACATGCAACTAGTTACTCCCCAGCACTGTTCCTGTGTCCTAATGTGTTTATGAATATGATTGTGCATCAGGTGGCGATGCAGAACCAGATCAACACAAACCCAGAGAGTCCGGACACACTGACCATCCACACGGCCGCGCCGCGGTTCATCATCGGCCCGGGAGGAGTGGTGAACCTCGCCGGACTCGTGTCGCCCGCCAGCAGCAGCAAACCCACAGGTGACCCGACCTCTCGACCTCTCAACCCCCGCGTGCTTATGAATGACCTCCGTGAAAGAGGCCTTTGTGCAGATGCACACTGAAGAAAATGACCCTGCGCTTCTCTGAACAAACAGCGTCTCAGAGCAGCATCATAGCGCCGTGATTAGAGTGGAGATAAGCCTGATGTTGCTCTCTGCTGCTGTCGTTCAGAATAAGAGCTCTCTGACTGCAGATGTTGATCTGATGATCAGATGTGGTCTGACTCTCGTCTCTGACGCAGTGGTGGCCGCAGAGGAGCTGATCACCGCAGACTCCGTCGACGGGGCCATACAGCAGGTCATGAGCTCTGGAGGTCAGCAGGTCATCACCATAGTAACAGACGGCATTCAGCTGGGCAACCTGCAGACGGGCACAGGCATCAGCCAGCCCATAATAGTCACCATGCCTGACGGGCAGCAGGGTGAGAGAGAGAATCAGCTCACATGAGCATCAATATCTGGAGAAATAAAGAGAAACGTGTGTGTGTGTGTGTTTGCTCAGCTCTCTCAGAGTGTGTGTGTGTGTGTGTTCCTGCAGTGCTTACGGTGTCGGACACAGAGGTGGCAGAGGAGACGGTGATCAGCGAGGAGCCGTGTGTTAAGCGCCAGCGTCTGAAGGAGGAAGACGACGATCTGATGACAGAAACACAAGACGCTCAGATCCAGCAGACGCTCTCGCTGGAGGACTTCCAGGTACAGAGACACACCTCCCACAGTTCCTCTCATCAACCTGTTTCTGATGTGTGCAATAACAAGCTTTCAATAACATCCCTCTAACTCAAACAGAACAACATGCTGCTCGCAACACCAGTGTGATGGGTTCGATTCCTAGGGAATGCATGATCAAATGTGACCCTGGAGCACAAAACCAGTCATAAGGGTCAATTTTGTGAAATTGAGATTTATACATCATCTGAAAGCTGAATTAATAATCTTTCCATTGATGTATGGTTTGTTAGGATAGGACAATAAAATATAAATATTGAGAAAATCATCTTTAAAGTTGTCCAAATGAAGTTCTTAGCAATGCATATTACTAATCAAACATTAAGTTTCGATATATTTACGGTAGGAAATTTACAAAATATCTTCATGGAACATGATCTTTACTTAATATCCTAATGATTTTTGGCATAAAAGAAAAATGTATAATTTTGACCCATACAGTGTATTGTTGGCTATTGCTACAAATATACCCCAGCGACTTAACACTGCTTTTGTGCTCCAGGCTCACAGATGTGTACTTAATGCAATGCAAGTCTCTAAAGCATCAATGTAAAAGCACATTTTTTATTATCTAATTAATCAAAGCAGTAATGAGCATATAACACAGGTGACACTGTGTGTGCAACAGGAGAAGGTGGCTCTTCTGAAGCAGCTGGAGGAGGCGAACCGCGAGGCACAGAAATACAGACAGCAGTTCCTGAAGAAGGAGCAGGAGGCGGAGGCGTACAGACAGAAGCTGGAGGCCATCACACGGCAGAGCGTGAAGAAAGCAGCGTGAAAACACGCCGTCAGCTTCTGTGACTGGATCCTTATCATTCATTTCCTTCAGTTCTCCTCATAAAGCGCCTCAGCTGTGGTGCTCATGTGGCCGACACGGGTTCGATTCTGACCCACATCCCAGCACCCTTCACCAGCCTTTGAATAAAGAGACAAAAGCCCCTCAAAACCTGAACGAGGATGGTTAATTGCGCAGTAATGTCAGATTTCTTGATGTACAGTAAAAAATCAAAAGTTGAGGCAACCAGCTTCAGGAGAGTTTTGAGATTTCTCAACTTGTTGTTTTCAGTTTATACAACAAAAAGTTGAGAAAACTCAAAAATCTCCTGAAGCTGGTTGCTGGTTGATTTTTTACAGTGTGTGTTTGATCTGCAGGCCATGTTTGATCGAATCCTTCATCATCAGACTCTGTAAGACTCGTTTTCCTCACTGATAATCAGCATGTTTATAGTTTCCTCCTGCTCGCTGTTTGTGATGCATTTTCCAGGATTTCTGTCATAAAGATTATTATTTTTAAAAGACAGCAGTGATTTGGTTTCTTTGAGGAGGATCTGAGCGTCTCTCCAGCACCGATCTGCTGATTCACATCTCAATTCAAGGTTATTTGTATAGCGCTTTTCATGATACAAATCATTGCAAAGCAGCTTTACAGAAAATTTAAGTTTCTAGTAGTGGCTCATCAGTGGTGACTATCTCAAGTTGATGTTCATATGGAAGAAATGTACAGTAAAACTCAAGCAGTTAGTTAATGACGTGTAATCAAACCCACGGTGAACACTGTTAACTGCAATGATTATATGTTGTGATTACACTTATAGCTAAATTTGGTTGTTTTGTATATTGTTTGAGGGTTGGCATCATCTGAGGTGTCTGTGTATTGCATTGTATTACAGTATTGGAAATATTCTGAGCTCTTCAAACACACATATTTCAGATACGGGTTGTTTTTGGATTCATGCCGTATCAGTGCTGCTCTGAATCAAAGCGTGTCTTTGTGTAGTTGGTGTGTTGGCGTCGTTGTCTCCGTCAGCAGCAGCTATAAGAGCGGATGGAGATCTGAAGCGGCTCAAACGCGCTGATCTTCTCTTCCTCTGACAGACGTGATGCAGACGCAGGAGTACCTGATGAGAGGTAACCATCTGGATGAGGCATGTCTACATGAATGAGCTTTTATTTAGTTTTACAGGACACAGCTGATCTTATACAGCCTAAGCGGTTTAGTTAAAAGGCTCTTGATTTGTACATAAATGACTGATGGTTTCTATCACTTTTACTTCCTGAATTTTAACCCTAAGGCTGCTGAAGTTCCACAGCGTGCCCAGTCTGTCGCAGGTGTGGGCGCAGTGCGGCATGCAGCAGCTCCACCAGCCCTTCAGACGAGGATGGGTCACCAGCAGAGCCAGCTGCTTCAACTGCTTCCCTCTGGAGACCAGCCCGCTGCCCACCAAATAACACACACACACACACAAACACACACACACAAACACACACACACAAACACACTCACACAAACACACACACGAACACTCACACACACGCACACACACACTCACACACACACACATACACACTCACACACACTCTCACACACACACACTCACGCATACTCGTACACACACACACACACTCACACATACACACACACACTCGCATGCATACTCTCATGCACACACACACTCGCACACACACACTCACTCACGCATACTCTCGTACACACACAAACACACACACACACACACACTCACACAAACACACTCACACAAACACACACACGCACACTCACACACACGCACACACACACTCACACACACACACATACACACTCACACACACTCTCACACACACACACTCACGCATACTCGTACACACACACACACACTCACACATACACACACACACTCGCATGCATACTCTCATGCACACACACACTCGCACACACACACTCACTCACGCATACTCTCGTACACACACACATGCACACTGTCACGGCCAGCTCGTTCCCGACCGTAACATAAAGAGGATCACACATGCAAGTGAATATTTCAGTTGCAAGACTATTTATTTATTTAAAAGAAAAAGCGATTGGTTACAGAAACAAAACACCAAAGTCTAGGGATTGAAGTAAATATAAACAAAAACAATAATCCAATTGGTTATTTCCAAGATGGCGCCTGAGTGTATGGCCGGTCGTCAGCTGCTCTCAGTCTTGCTCGTGTTTTTATTGACTGTTTTAAACAAAGCAGACGCTCTACTGGTGTACGAACGCCAAGCACTTCTTGATATAAGGTCGTTCATGGAAAATGCAGTGAAATTTAATTCGAGTGGACAAAAAGATTCGCCCAAGGGCTACCTGCGTACCTCTGCTGAACTTGGGGTCCTCCTCGATCCAGACGCCGGGGAAAACGTGGCAGCCTGCATGTAAAAGTTAAAGGGTTAATTCACCCAAAAATGAAAATTAGCTTGTGTTTTACTTACCCTCGAAGCATCCTAAGTGTATATGACTTTCTTCTTTGTCCTGGCTCTTCCAAGCTCTATCATTGCAGTCAGCGGGTGTTGCAGTTGAACGGTCCACAAGTCGTCAAATAAAGCGCACACATCCATAATAAAACGTGCCGCAGACAGCTCCGGGGGGTAAATAAAGGCCTCCTGTAGCGATTCCATGTGTTTTTGTAAGAAAAATATCCATATTTCAAAAGTAATAAACACTTTTCTCTCACTTCCAGTATCTGTCATATACTGAAGCCATTCCGGCGGATGACGTAAGACGTCGGCGTTGCGTGATTAGTGACGATCGTAAAATCGTTTTAATCATAAAATGCCGGTCACGAATTAGAAGTACAAACCAGGGATTTGCAAAGAAAAATCGCTGACCCAGATCCGGTGTTCTGACAATTTGTGCTACCCTGTCAGATTTTGCTACCTCCCATTAAAGCAGATGGTAGCATAATTCGATAGTGAAAAGTGCTACCTATCAGATTTTGCTTCCAGCATGATATTAATAAGGTGTGAGGCTTTATTAACATGTACACCTACCCAACCCTAAACCTACTCTTACAGTAGGATAAATACAGTGTTGGTAGCATAATCTGATAGGTAGCATTATTTGTCAGAACACCGGCGTGATGACGATGTCGTGAACGCGCATCCACAAGAGACGCAGTAGAGACAAAAATGTGGCATAAAGTCGTTATTTTTGTTTTCTTTGTGCAAAAAAGTATTCTCGTAGCGTCGTAACATTACAGTTGAACCACTGATATCACATGGACTACTTTGTCGATTAGGATCCTTGCTGTCTATGAAGGGTCAGAGAGCTCTCAGATTTCATCAAAAATATCTTAATTTGTGTTCCGAAGATGAACGAAGGTCTTACGGGTTTGGAACGACATGAGGGTGAGTAATTAATGACAGAATTTTCATTTTTGGGTGAACTAACCCTTTAAGAAAATACCTGAATGTGTCTCCCACTCGATCCTGGAAGTAGATGAAGTTGTCGTGATCGATCTTCAGCAGATCACCGCTGTTGAAATAAACATCGCCGTGTTTAAAAACATCACGCAGCCTCTTCTTTTTTGTTTGCTGCTTGTTTTGTGCATAACCAACGAAAGGAGCGATTTCTGTCATCTTGGACACCAGTAGCCCCCGTCTACCCTGGAAACACACACACACACACACTCATGCTCACTCACACACACACACACACACTCACGCACACACACACACACACACACAGAGGTTCAGCCAGAGAGACTTTAAGGTGTTGAAACACACAGTAGTTTGGATCATCAGAGTCTGTCAGGACGAATAAAATCAGTCGTTGGTTTGTAAGATGAAGTGCTGTTCTTTATATGGGACTCTAGAGGGGGTTGAGCGTGTTTCATGTTTATGTGTGTGACCTCTGACCTTTAGGCACCTCGATACACAGGCCTCTGGAGTCTCTGAGCGGCTCGTCTCGCTCCGTGTCCTACTGAATGATGGCGTAGGGGAACAGTTTCTGTGTGATGAGAGAAAAACACTGCGGATCAGAGCTTTCGGCGGAAGCACAGCGAGAGTCACGTGACTCCAGTCATATGTCTTACTTTGTGCAGAAAGCCGACCCGTCCGACAGCGCCGATCTTTCCAGCGTAGTTCACGAATCCCACATTTCCCCCCGTGGAGGCGCTTGAGGAATTCCCTCCAGACGTCTGAGCGGAGCCCGTTCCCGACGGCCAAACTGCTTATCACTCGCTCTCTAAAACACAACCACAATCACAATCAACACTGCAGCGGACGTCTGTGTGTTACTGAGAATCACACTGATTAATGACAGATTACAGATGATGTGATTCCTGCACACAGTTCAGTTTAAAGGGGTCATATGACGATGTTGAACATAACATTATTTTGTGAATTTGGTGTAATGCAATGTGTTTAAGCGGTTTAAGGTTCAAAAAACACATTATTTCCCATATAACATATATTATTGTTTCTCCTCTATGCCCCGCCTTTCTGAAACGCGTCGATTTTTACAAAGCTCATGGGTCTGAAAAGCGAGGTGTGCTGTGATTGGCCAGCTATCCAATGCGTTGTGATTGGCCGAATACCTCAAGCGTGTGACGGAAATGTTACACCCCTCACCATATTTAGAAACGCACAGCGTCTCCACAGCAACAATACTACAGCGAGAATAAAAGTTACGCTTTCTTTCTTTGCGTGAACATTTGGGCGGCGTTATGCAAATCTTCCCACATAGTGAGGTAGATATGTGGGGGCGTGTTAGAACGAGCCGTTTTAGGTAGGTGTGGCTGACTCTTAACTTTTATAAAGAATATCTCTTTGGATTTGAGACTTTAGTCTTTGCAACTTTAGGGATCTTATCTATGCACAATCAGCTTGTAACACTCCAAAGAGAAAGGAACAATTGAAATCGCATCATATGACCCCTTTAAACACTTGTGCTGGAATTTCCAGTTCGATGCACCATGAATGGAATAAAACGTGATGTCCTCGTGTCGTGATGCATTCGGGAGATCGCTTTCACTGCGGTATTCCAAGTAAAGGCCAGCAGCTATTCCGAGATCAGAGCCCGCCCTTAACGGACGCTCTGATTGGCCGACGGCTCCGTCACATGAGCTCATGTGCTCTTCAGGATCCGGTTTCAATGACCAAAGTAAGAATATTCACAATTTACCTACGAAACCTCAACAGCCAGGAAATAAAACACCCAAACCGGAAATGTGATCTCAAGAGAGTGACTCTAGTGAAGAGAGCGAGCGGCATGCCAGCTCCTCCGGATAGTTAGTGCTATTAAAAAGAACCAGCTGTGCTGGGATCAGTTTTCAGAGAGTAACAGCTGTACAACACACACATACACTCTCACACACACACACAGACACATACACTCACACAAATACACACACACACACAGACACACACACTCTCACATACACACATACACTCTCACACACACACACACACACACACACACACACACACACAGACACACACACTCACAGACATACATCACTCTCACTCTCACTCTCACTTTCACTCTCACTCACAGTCACACTCTCACAGACACACACACTCACTCACTCACTCACTCACTCTCACACACACTCACACACACACACACACTCACACATGCTTGCAATTGTTGTTTACAGGGACTCTCCATAGGAGTAATGGTTTTTCTACTGTACAAACCATATATTCTATTGCCCTACAGCAACCCTACCCCTAAACCTACCCCTCACAGGAAACTACTGGCAATTTTTGAATTTCATAAAAAACTGTTTTGTATGTTTTTTAAGCCTTTTGTTTTAAGGGGACATGGGAAGTATCCTCATAAACCATGTTTACGTTGTAGTACCCATGTCATTATACACATTTGTGTCCTCATAAACCATATATACCAACCACTGCCTTACCCTAACCCTCATAGAAAACTACTGCCTTTTTTTAATTTTCAAGGGTAAAAAACTGTTTTGTATGTTTTTTAAGCCTTTTGTTTTAAGGGGACATGGGAAGTATCCTCATAAACCATGTTTACGTTGTAGTACCCATGTCATTATACACATTTGTGTCCTCATAAACCATATATACCTGTACACACACACACACACACACACACACTCACACACACATCCCATCACACACACACACACACACACACACTCACACACATCCCATCACACACACACACCCATCACACACACACACACCACAACAACAGCTTCACACTGACCACGACCAACTCACACAACCTTTGGTAAATAAAATCAAAGTTTCTATTTAAACAGATATCATATGTCATATGCCAGTTTTACCAATAGTAACAATATAGTAACTGATTGGAAAGAGCATTATCTAAATGAAAACTTCTATTGCTCTTAAAGGGGTCATGACATGAGAAATCAAATTTGCCTTGATCATTTGGCATATAAGAGGTCTTTGTACCATTAAAACATCCTGCAAGTTTCATAGCTTAAAACGTCCTCCTCAAAACAAACAAAGCATTTATTTAATCAAGCTTCAAAAACGCCTCGTTTGGATCTGAGACGCAAGGTGACGTCACAGGGGCACGGACATTTGCATAAACATGCCTCCAGAGCAAGACATCGACCAATAGTCTTCTTCTCAGCATAGGCCCCGCCCACTGGCGTTCAGTCGCTAACGGCTGACACTTGATCACGCTGAATGAGAGCGTCGCGTCAAAAACTAATAGAAATAACAATCACTGCGCTGTCTCGTCTACACTGGATACAGTACACAGATATGAGTCTGTTGTCATGACAAATGCAGTGAAAGAACGTTCGCTTTTACGTATTTGGTTTAAACAGCTCGTTCACGTCTTTGTACAGATATCAGAAGAATCTCAGCGCAAGGAACAAGTGATAGTTTATTTTTTAATGGCATCCTGGATCATGTTGGAGGATTTTGTTTTGTAATCGAGGCACAGTGTCATGGACAGAGTCACAAAGAAACATGTGTTGAAAGATGAAGAGGAACTAGATCTGACTGCAGCTGCATCACAAACCGTAAGTACATGATTTCATAATGCTTCCTCTGGAAATGACTGCTTTATTTTTGATAATGTTGTCAAAACTCACATGCAATAGCGAGGGGCGTTGATAGTGTTTCCTATGCAGTGACGTTGGCCAATCATAACAGTGGCTAATTACTGAGAAGCCTTAAAGGACACGCCCCTTAAAACAGGTCGTTTTAGACAGAGGGTTGGAAATAATCATTTTTTTCACATTTTTTTTTTTTTTTTTTTTTTTTTGTGCAAAAAAACTTTATCAACATCATCAGTAAACCTCAAGGAACATATTTAAAAAAAAATCCATGTCATGACCCCTTTAGCAGAATAGTTCACTCAATAACTGAAATTCTGAATTTCCGTTAAGTCTGAACTACTTCTTTAAATTAATACGGATTAATAGCTACACTAACCCAAAACTCTCTGCTAGCATTTCTCGCCGTTTGCAGAAGCACACACTAAATCTGCAAAACCATACACTAATCTCAGCCTTAGACTCGGTTTTCAATTTCATAAAACACTTTTTGCAAAACACAACACACAGTTCTCTGTGTAACACACAAAGATCTAACAGGAATTAATATTATGGTAAAGGTGTTTGCTTTTGAGATGTGCTTGTGATATTTTGAGATGTGAGGCATTTTGTACTTTGTGTGCAGTTCTTGGATTTGTGTGTAAAGTCTGGAAAAAAAAGGCAAAGTTTTGAAAATGTGTGAAGCAGCTGAAAAAAACTGTAATACTATAAAAAAGTATCAATTTTTTATAAAATAATAAAATAGATGTGTGTTTTATTGTGTTAGTTAGCTGTATTTTTTGAAGAACCCAACTACAGTTTGATATTAATTGGAAAGCAGGACAAAAAAACATGATTTTTGAACATTTTTAAAAACGGAGTTATCTGTTTTTGCAAATGAACTCTTCATATATATATATATATATATATAT
>NW_015537954.1:1050795-1060179 GCF_001515605.1 Sinocyclocheilus anshuiensis
CATATTGTCATATGAACAGCCAGTTACTGAAACAACTGGCTCATAAGAGTCATTTTTTCAGAAGTCAGACTGCTGGTTGTTTTGATTAGCTGGAGAACCATCATCATCATCATCATCATCATCATCAATCACACACTCATATGATGCTGTGAGGAAGGAGAAATCCTGCAGCAGATTCTCTGTGTTTCAGTCGCTCTGAACTGCGCCAGCGAACATAAGCGACACAGCTCAACACTCACTGCCTTACAGTAATCATGACTTTTATGCTGAATGCTCTTGTCTACAATATCAGTCCTTTGATTTAATTAAAAACATGTTTTAATAATGTCTGAAGACTCTCTGACAGTGCGATATGGAATATGTAAGGATCAATGTAGCCCCTCATTATTCCAAAATAAACATGACAGGAAATCAATAGGTGTTTTGAGTAATTCAAATCATTTTCTTGAAACGTCTTATGCATACATAATATCTTAAACCAATAATTGTCCCTCAGTTACACTGTACAAAACAATCGGCCTGCAACAACACAAGCAATAGCACATTTAATAATTATATGAATAGTTGCTGATGCTCTGAGAAGAGTGAGTACATGCAGAGACATGAAATATAGCCACATGATGAGCGTTACAGTCTTATTATCATATACTGACCAGTCAGAACCTACAAGCAAGCATTTCAGAGAAAGTATTCAAAAAGGCCAGCTTTTTTTTGTTTTGTTTTGAATCTCATAAATCTTACAAATGTTGATATTATGATGAAATGGCAAATGAAGAAGAAGAAGAGTGTATGCATTCATTTGGGATGAGGTTTTGGCATCTGAAGCGAGTCGTTTGCTCAGCAATCAGACGACACTGACCGAGCTGTGTGCTTATGCTTCTCTGAAGCAGGGGTCTTCAACTAAAATTGTTTGAGGTCCAGTAATGAACCCTCCTCACCAGCCCAGGTCCAGGCAATTACACAGACTAACTAAAAACATGAATTAATGGTTTTTGCCAGACCATGGTATCTGCAGGATATTTAAGCTTAAATTTAAGACTGTTTAATACCTGTACAAATAAAAATCACTGTTAAAAAAACATGATTTAGAGTTCAGATACAGGTTTTCACAAAAACAAGAAGTTTTATAAAATGATAAACTTCACATTTCAGCCTTAAAACCAGTTTTTAATGGAGTCAAACACATCACTTATTATATTAAACAATTATTATCAGTCAATTATTATATTAAGTAAGATATAAATATATTTGACTGTTTTAATAGCTTACATTTTTATAATACATGATCTTCTTGTCGATCCACCAGTTCACATTTATAACCGCGTGTTTGCTGCGTGGATTGATTTTCTCATTGGTCTGAACAAAAACAGCAGAGCGGCTTATTGAAAAAGCACTTTAGGATCAGCAGAATTAAAGCGTTTCTCTGGGAACGGCTGCACACAAAGCAGCACAGCAGACTTTCAAATGTGCAGCGCTCATATCTATTCAATGAAATCATAGCCTTTTGAAATGTAATCGCAATTCTTATCTTTCCGTCCCCAAATTGAAGACCTCCGGAAATCATAATTAAGACTTTTTAAGGACCCGCCAACTTTCCTCATTTTCGAGAATGCCATTGCTTTTCATCTCTTCTCTCTTCACTGCACCCAAACCGCTCTCCTGAGCTTGATATACATTTGAATCTATTAGAAATCAGCGTTTGGCATTTATTTATTTCATGATGTCAGAAGCCTTCGCGCTCCGCACGGACGCACCTCGCAAGCCCTGCTCTAAAGAAATGGTTCTTAAGACTCGTTTGTTCTGGAACTGGTCTGTATGTGTCACACTGTACATGTGTTGTATAGTACTGGGGGTTTGGGTTCATCTCAAGAACCAAAAAGATTTGTTCGTGGGCTATTTCTTCTGATCACAAACTCACAACAGTCAGTAAGTGAGTCTTTGAACAGATTCATTACAAAAGCAACAAGTCAAGTTTGCAGGTCTACAAATGTCGTAAAAATGAAATGTAGTTGACTAGCGTTCTTCTGTTCATTAAAACAGCAGTGATTTGCTCCTCACGGTGCGCTTGAATGGCTCACACTAGAGTCAGTCAGGGCAAAGCACACAATCAGGGCAAATTACAGGGTGAATGACATTTGTTTTGAAGAGCAAACTCTGCATTTCCTTCAGGAATCGTGTTTTATTTTTTCTCTGAGTTGTTAGTCTGTTGGAAGAACAGGGTCGCTTGTAAACTCTTATCATTGCTCGACTAACTCAAACCCCAGAGTCGATCGATCATTGAGAGCCTCTGTAAGAGCAATCATTAAACAGTCTGAAGTCAGTGCTCAGAAGCTTATATTTAGTGTGCATGACCACTCTGTGGCTGTTAGGTTTCACATAAACATTTGACATGTTTTGGTTTTACATAAGCAGCTGTATCCAGATCTGCGGTGGATTCTCAGAGCTGTTGCATCATTTCCAGAGCTTTCTGAACAAGGAGTCGTGTCAAGACGAGCGTCGCTATCAGCGCTTCGAGGGACTCCTGATAGCAGCTGTTTTACTCCAGCTGATAAATCAAGCCCAGTGACCCCTCGCTATCAAAATACAGGCCGAGCTTCATTCAGCAAATAATTGTGACATCCCGCTCCCACGCGCTCACCGCAGATGGCTGTATGAGTGGAAAGAGTCCTGATTCCCAGCATGCACTGCAGGAGCGAGACCTGTGTGTTTGAAGAGCTAGAACGAAGGTCACAGCGATAGACAGGAGGGAGGAGACGTGCGCCGATAACGTCCTGCTGCACCGCTTTCTTTATGTGAAGTGGATTCAGAAAATATGTGAATTAGATCTTGAGTTATCAAACATGTTTTATGGTCTTGCTAATCACTGTCTAATAAAGCTAGTCAACTACAGTCACACTTCTGAGTCTCAGTCCAGTGTGAGCTTGTGGAAGCAGCACATGTTACAGAGAAACCCACAGCTGTGTCTTGTTTACTGACTGGAAACCCTACTGTACAAACACTGTACAAACACTGTGTGGCACTGGCATAGTCCAATATTTCAAGAAAATGAAGACGAAATCAGCCGAGCTCATCGAGTGACCTGCTTCTTGAGTGTTTGTGGTGTTCGGTGTGTAAATACTGCATTTCTGTACTCTGCCTTGACTAATGTGTATATGTGACTCTGGAGCACAAAAGCAGTCTTAAGTCGCTGGGGTATATTTGTAGCAATAGCCATCAATACATTGTATGGGTCAAAATTATAGATTTTTCATTTATGCCAAAAATCATTAGGATATTAAGTAAAGATCATGTTCCATGAAGATATTTTGTAAATTTCCTACCATAAATATATCAAAACTTAATTTTTGATTAGTAATATGCATTGCTAAGAACTTCATTTGGACAACTTTAAAGATGATTTTCTCAATATTTAGATTTTTTTGCACCCTCAGATTCCAGATTTTCAAATACTGTCCTATCCTAACTAACCATACATCAATGGAAAGATTATTTATTCAGCTTATTAACTCAATTTAAAAAAAATTGACCCTTATGACTGGTTTTGTGGTCCAGGGTCACATATATTTAGTATTATTATTGATTTAACTGCACTGACACTATCAGATGAGAACAACCTTGATCTGAATTAATCTAAATGAGGTCTTCTTTAGAACTTGTTTCATAATAGATGAACTTCACACAGTTATTGAACTGAAGTGAATCAACACTCAACTGAATTGATCTGAACAATCACAATCGTTTAGAGCTGCTTTACAGCAGAATTTGAATTTCTCTCATATTTGATAAAGTTTGCATAGTTGTTGTTACTTTTCTGTTTAACTCATTGTATACTGCAAACATACAGGTGTGCGTTTTTATTAAAGAAGTTTGATCTCAACGGTTTGCTCAGGATTGTTTTCAGAAATGGCCGATTGGGACAAGGTGCTTGTTTGTTCTTAATTCATTGATTAGGAGGATATTCATTCAAAACAATGATGTTTGTATGTTACCTTTACAGTCTGCTGTAAAACATACAGATTCGGCAGAAACTGTAAGTGTTTCTGTGGTGGACTCATCTGTGTTGTCTTTCCCAGGATTTACGGCTCTTTGGAGTTACTGTGGACGTGGATTCCCTCATTACAGCTTTAATGTTGGCTAATTTCTGGAGTCGATTTCAAGTCTAAGGTGTGAAAGACCAGTGCTGAAACAGAGCGGTTTCATGACACTCTCAAATGAACTATTATTAGAGATGCGTGTGAACTCTGCCCGAGTGCTGCAGGACTGAAGCTCGTTCATGAAGTCCAGGGTTCAGCTCAACACACACATCAGGACTTTTGATCTCGCATCCGTTCATTTGTAGAGTGTCCTGCATGTAACAAAAGACACGTTTTTGAGATTGTTTTATAAATGCACATTTATGTCTTGGAATTACTAGTTTTTCCTTCTCTCTTACTGTCAGTTTTAGGGAAAGTCAATCGATTCCATTGATCTGTTGTCTTGTTTGATCTCGTCTTTCTCTCATTGATACCTTTTATGTCAAACTTTGTTCTTTAAATGAAAGGCCTACTCTTCAGTTTCTCTACCACATCTGCTCTCTGCTTGTCCTGGTTTTCTCACACTCAAATTTGACTGAGCTTTGTTAAGTAAAGCAGTAGTCTATTGCATATGATAGCCACCACTATGTTCGATACGGTCCAGTTAGTTTATTTAAATCCTGTACTATTTTTGGTGTTCATGATAAATGGCTCTGTGTGCTGGTGATGTATTGTAGCACTTTTACTCAAATTACTCATTATAATCAGTGATGCTGTCTACACCACAGATATATATATATACATATCTATGGTCTACACTGGATGCGGCACGACACGACACGACAAATCCCCGACAGAAAACTGCTCTATTCATGACGTATTGACACAAATTTCAAATGATTTTCAACAGTCGCTTTGTCGCGTCCAGTGTACTAGACAGACTTTAGCTGTTACGGCGCAGACACGGTGTTACTCACCTATCGAGAAGAAACTAAGCAACCTCGGTGTCTGATCACAGGCCTTCCGCTCCTTGAGTTCTCTTCAGCGCTGGAAAGCTGATGCAATATTTACACGGGTCCTACTTCTTACCTTAAGCCTTCTTCTGTTCCGCAGACCTTTTCCTCTTTTGTTTTTTATCCGCCATCTCTATCTTTCTGTCGCTCGGCTTGGACTGAACGCTCTCTCCTCCACATAATGAGTAGACACGCCCCTTACTGCTGATTGGCTACAAGTTTGTTTTGCTATTCAGCCCAAATCAGTTTTCTAAAGCGTTTTTGAAAAATCGCTTACCCCACCTTTAATTTTGCGGAAAACTAAAAATACTAGCTATGTTTCCATCCACCTATTTTTATGTGCATTTTGGGATATCGCATAAAAAAATGCTGGATGGAAACGCCAAGATGCGCATAAATTCTAAAAATGTGCATAAAAACTTACGTGCTCAACTAAGTAGGATAAATGTCTCATCCGGTAAGAAAACATGCGCATAAACTGTGATGGAAACACTTTTACAGTATAAATTCCTTAATGCGCATCAAAAAAAGACGTGACTTTGCGATGGGAGAGCATAAAATCGGACTAATCATCAGATCGATCTCATTGCACAGCATCAGAAATGCTAGTTTTGTCATTCTAAAATGCAGTCTCGTCAAAGTGCTTCATTACAATTAACTCCCAGAACTGTGTTGGATAACATGACCGTGTTTCGTCTGCGCGCTCTGAAGCTCGTAATTTATTGTATACAAAAAATATTATATACAGTGCCTTCTACTATACTGCAGCAAATGTATTTTTTCTTCATGATATTTAGCGCGGGTGATGATTTTGTCTGCACCGCAGCCTTGGCTCGACCAATGGGAGAATCGGGGGCGTGGCTAAGGGTTTGTTCGCTCATTGGCTGATGGGGCTTCGCGCAGAAATTACATACTCAAGCTTTGAACAATTTATAATTTCTTTGCAAAAACTTAACGTAGTATAGTGTTGCTCATAACCTCCTTACCACTAATAACCTCTGGCTCACAGTACATAAACTGCTTTTTAATATTTACATTTTCCTCTTGGTCAGCATGTTTTAAATTAGAATTTTACGCAGATGACACAGAGATGCACATGAATTATAAACCTAGTTATAATATGACTTTGTTTTCTTTCTGACATCAAAACATGATGACGCAATTTTGCCTGTAAGCAGCATTAAGGCTGATAAAGGTATGAATATTGTCAGTGGAAGCTTGTAAATGTAAGTTTGATGCGAGCTTAACATCAGAATATGTTTTTTTCACCTCAGAGATATGATATCTTCTTCTCTGTCTGGAAGCTGGTCAATATTCTTGTGTTTTTCTCGCACTGACATGCAGTAAAGCGCTTCTTGCTGAGGTCTCCAAAACAAATGCACAACAAATACATGTCGATATGTGCAAAACTCGGCTTCAGAGCCCCGAAGTGATCCTGTTACTCTGATCCTGAGCCTGTCAGAGCTTTTCTTTCTGATTCTTCATCATGTGTAGTCAGCCAGTCGCTTTGTATGGAGGACAGAGCTTTACCTGCATCTAATCTAAAGCCATTTAACTCTTTTCATTGTTTTAAAGTTGATCATTTAAATTGATATGCATTTTTACTTATTTTTACTTTTATAGCTACCTTGCTTCTTATGTTTGTCTTCCTTGAGGGCGCTGTATGAAAGTCAATATTATTATTATCATCCAGCAGCTGGTTACAGTAATTACAGTAGCGAATGCACCGTGGCGTTGGCGGACCGAGCGTTGCGTCATTTGGATGCAGCTCCGACGCGACAGATAGCGATAGAATGTGCTGCTGTCAGGATTGACGTCACGTGACGCTGCTTCAAGATTTGGCTATAAAAGCGCGTCCCCGCGGCGCCTCAGATCAGAACTGCTGCTGCATGCCTCAGAGCTCCAGTCCGGAACCAGAACCAGAACCAGAACCAGAGCGCCATGCTGCGTGTGCGATGCCTGAGAGGAGGGAGCCGCGGAGCAGAAGCCGCTCATCTGATCGGTGCTATGGTGAGTCTTTACAGAGTAAAGCACTGTAATGAGTGTGTCATGAGATTCTTATGTAATGCATTTACAGAAACTCACACGTACCATCATAATTATAAAAGCTGATTGATTTGATCATTTAAAAAAATTGATTTTTAGTGTTAAACTCTTAAATGCATTCTGAGACTGTAATCATCTTATGATCATGTTCTTAGAAACCGTTGCATTGGCTCGGAGCTGGAGATCATGTGTTGTGAGTGAGTGACAGCACAGCTGTAGATCAGAGATCAGAAACTCCAGGAGCACGCAGAGAGCTGTAGATCAGACTGTACAAGCGCAGGCAGCGCGTTATTATCGCGATCATTGCGCAACAGCAGCTTGTCGGAGTCGAGTTCGAACCCTGATTACCGCTTTACTTCATTCATTCAGTGAATTAATTCCTGATGCAGTGTTCCATTTACAGAATGCCATCGCCTTTTAACACGCGTAATGTGATTCTGTGTGAGTGTGTGTGTGAGTGTGTGTGTGTGTGTCAGTGTGTGTGTGTGTGTGTGTGTGTGTGTTCCTGTTACAGTGTAATTATACATTTAAGTACTGAGTAATATTAATTAACTGCATGTACTTACTATATGGTTAGAGTAAGGATTAGGGGTTGGTTCAGGGTTACTTGCGTGTAATTATGCGTAATTTATTGTTACTATAATAGTAAGTACATGTAACGTAACAAGGCACCTTAAAAGAAAGTGTTACCAACATTTTTAATGTTTTGGCTAATGATTATGCTAACTAAGTTTAAATAAGTTGTAAATAAAACAATGTTTACTGGAGTATGTTTTACAAGAACTAAAACTTTCACGTTTAATTTGCTAGCAATTTCTGAATGAAAATAGTTTCTACACCATTTTTCGTTAAAGAACATGTAAAGAACTAAAGAACTTGCTTTGACTAATTTAGCCACTGAAGGACTCTGTAATTCGCACGTGCATTCGTCTCATTGCTCTTTCTTGACCTCTGTTGTTGTTTGGCGGTGATTTGTGAGTTCGGTTTGTGTCCCGCAGGTGGGTCGCGCGGTGTCGGGATGGGTGTCACGCGCGTTCCGCAGCACCTCGAGTTCCGCCGCCGCGCTCCAGCTCACAGCAGACGAGCCGGTTACCGAGTACACGCCCGAGGACTGCCCCGTGTGCGCGCACAATGAGTGGGACCCGCTCGAGGAGGTGATCGTAGGGAGAGCCGAGAACGCCTGCGTCCCCCCGTTCACCGTGGAGGTCAAGGTACAGCCAGTCAAGTGTCGTTTGATTGCAGATGCAGACGTGTTGTGTCTCAGCTCACAGACAGCACACTGAGGTGGAAAAACGCTCTCTCACACACATACTTATATGTATACCATTATATTTACATATATTTATTATAGTTACTTCATTGTTGGGGAGAGTAAGTTACATGTAACAGAAGTAAATGTAACTGTAATCTGTTACAGTTACTGAGATAAATGTGTAATTTAATTACAGTTACTTATGAAAATATTACTGTAAGGATTATAAAGGGGGTTACATCTGAATATTTTCACACGCATGCAGATATTGATTTCTTCTCCAAATTGCATTGACTGCTTTAAAATATGAGACTAATGTTTCAGGAGTTTAGGACACAGAATAGAACACATGCTTATTCCATAACTGTTTTATTTCCTATTTGGGTTTGTATATGCTTTATTTTTTAAGATTAAATGTGTTTTTCCAAGGCATTGTTAGATGCCAGTGTTTTCTGTCATAGCTATATAAATATTTGATTTCAAAAACCGTATCATAGTTACTAAACTATATCTTGTTATGATTTTAAATCTGTATTTAAGCTCAGAATGATGTCAAAGTAAGAAGAGGTTCTAAAGTCTGATTTTGTGGTGTGCTTTCAAATTAAATTATTACAATATTAATTACAGTGATGAAGGATTCTGAAAGTCTGACAGTAATCAGTGTTGAGTTCTACTGTAAGATTAATCCTGCTTGTGTTAAATGTTTAAAAATGATTAACGGTTAAAAACATTCATTAGAAATTTAGAAAAGTAATCAAATGTAATCAGTAACATGATATGAGCACTGACACTGACAGGCTGGTTTTGCAGGCATGTACGCAGCGATGCCGAGAGATATCCTGATCGTGGTGGGGAACGAGATCATCGAGGCCCCGATGGCCTGGAGGGCCCGGTTCTTCGAGTACCGCGCGTATCGGCCCCTCATTAAGGAGTACTTCAGGCGAGGAGCCAAGTGGACCACTGCACCCAAACCCACCATGAGTGACGAGCTGTACGATCAGGTGTGAACAGATGTGAGTGTGTGTGTGTGTGAGTGTGTGTGTGTGTGTGTGTGTGAGTG
>NW_015537954.1:1060340-1064361 GCF_001515605.1 Sinocyclocheilus anshuiensis
GTGTGTGTGTGTGTGTGTGTGTGTGTGTGTGTGTATTTTAGCGATGTCCTGTCAATATCTTGCAAAATGACTTCTCAGGGTATTTGGATTCGGTTTTCTTTGCTTGTTTTTTGTATCCAAATAAAAGAATAAAATGTGTGTAGGAATACCCCATCCGCACCGTGGAGGACAGACATAAGCTGGCTGCTCAGGGGAAGTTTGTCACCACAGAGTACGAGCCGTGTTTCGACGCTGCAGACTTCATCAGGGCCGGCACTGATATCTTTGTACAGAGGAGTCAGGTGAGCGTCCTCATCCGCTCTGAGCTCACTGCTCTCTCATGCTCAAGCTCCTGTTGACAGGTTTTTACTGACAGGTTACAAACTTCATGGGCATCGAGTGGATGAGACGTCACCTCGCTCCCACCTACAAGATCCACATCATCTCCTTCAAAGACCCCAACCCCATGCACATTGACGCCACCTTTAACATCATCGGCCCGGGGCTGGTGCTGTCGAACCCTGATCGGCCCTGCAGGCAGGTCAGTGCTGTGCTGCCACCTAGTGTTGATCTGTAGCACCGCAGCGAGACGCTCACATGATGGTGACTCTCTCCTGCAGATCGAGATGTTCAAGAAGGCCGGCTGGACTGTGGTGACTCCTCCAGCTCCTCTTATTCCAGACAGTGAGTACAGCCAGTTCTGAGCGAGTTTGGTGGCAAACTCTTCAGTCAAAGCACAACCTTCAGTCACATCAGAGCACCCAAACATCATTTTGTGAACAATTCATCTGTGCATGTTTCATTTAAAAAAAATGTTTATTATCTTCTCCAGTCATTTAAGGCTCTTAACATACACTTTTCAGAGCCACGCCGTCATCTCAACATCCAATCAGCAACTGATGCACAGAATCAAGTCCCGCCCTACATTTTTCTTTTTCAATAATTTGTTACACTCAGATGTCCATCACAATGCAGAAGAAAGATCTGCTGCTATTTCCATTTCATAGTTCACCTTCAATTGCTGCTGGTCCCCATTGACTTGCATAGTGTTTTTCCCATACTATGGAAGTCAATGGGGACCAGCAACTGAAGGTGAACTGTCTCTTTAAGGACACACAGCAACACAACATGCACCAGATTTCGATTAAAATCATGATCTGATTAATAAAAATAACTCTGTAGTTCAGATGCCCCGACACATATTCACCACAACAGTTTTGTATTATTTTGCAAACCAACATTTTTCAAATATAGCAATCCAGTTAAAACACTGATATACAATAAATTTAAGACAAACTTTTGTAAAAAGCAAATGACTCTAAATGACCGATTCACATCCTGAGCTGATGTTGCCAACATCTTACAGATGCATTAATAATATATTACAATTTTAATCAGATATTCAAACTACAACATGGAAATGATTAAGTAAAATAAATAATGTTTCAAATGAAATGTCATGTTGCGTGTCACCTGATAGCACTCGGTCACTGCTCTAATAAATGCATATTTCATGTTGCATAGATGATGAATGTCCATGTACGAAATATTTGGCTTAACATGAGTGTTTTCCGATCTCAGATCATCCGCTGTGGATGTCGTCCAAATGGCTCTCGATGAACGTGTTGATGCTGGATGAGAAGCGTGTGATGGTGGACGCTAACGAGTCGAACATACAGAAGATGTTTGAAAGTCTGGGTGAGAGCGCTGTTCGTTGTGATGAAGCATCCTCAGCTCTGATGTGATTCCTCATTCACCTGCTCTTGTGTGTCGTGGCTCCCGCAGGTATTCAGACCATTCGAGTCAGCATCCGGCACGCTAACTCCCTGGGAGGAGGCTTTCACTGCTGGACGACGGATGTGCGCCGCCGCGGGACGCTCCAGTCGTACTTCCTCTAGCCTGCCAGAGACGCGCAGTCCTTACTGAGCTCAGATCAGCATGCTTTGATCGCGCCGTGCATGTCAGGGCTTTTGCAAACGCCACAGATGAACGTGATGAATACAAACCTCAGTGATCTCAATAACGACTGCATCTCTGGCCGGCTGTTGTAGGAATGACTCCAGTGAAGCAGCCAGAGCCCCCCCCCCCACGCCACCACGACCACAGAAGAAGAGTTTCTACCTCCTGTTTACCAAAAACACAAAAAAACATAGCGTATTTTGAATTGTAATGACTTCTTATATAATGCATTTTAATTATAGATCTTTTTTTTTACCCTACATGTGATGTGCCAAGTGTTGATTTGTAAACTCAGGTATTTTTGTAGCCATACTTTGTAAGCATTTCATAGAAATGTAAATATCTATATGCATTTTAGTGGCATATACTTTCCCTTCACAAAAGTGTTTTCTAGCCTCTGCCTCTGATGTCATTCTCTATAGCAGGAGCCAGGAACGTTTGGCTGATTATTCGCGCTGCGCTTGTGCTGTGCTTCTCTGGTTAAACTTGTTGGGTGCGATGATCCTGTGTCAGGTCAAACCAATATATTAAAGATACACTTGGAAACCAGCCTGACTGAGTTAGTTTTGTGCTTTATGAAGCTTTACGATCAAAAGAGCTAAACCAGTAAAGAAGTGAACCACAACACTCGTGTGCCGCAGAGCATTGCACATATTCACAATCCTCTCGATGTATTTCAACATGTTTTAAATAAGTGATGAAGGCTGATTGAAAAGTGTGCTGGAGTCGTGTGTTATTGAGCTGCAAACCTGATTGTGAGTGTGTGTTAATCATTGACCATCTTCACCAAACCGTACATAATAAACACCCTTCTGAATAATACGGATCATATGATTTTATTGTATTGAGATGCTTAGCACTTTTCTTTAACATACAAGCACCGTGCTGAAGGTGCATTTTGTTTTCATCCATCATGCTGCTGATGTTTTCCATAACCTGTATTTTCAGTTCATGAAATCCAGATGACAATAGTTCTGCAAAGTTTAAAAAAGGATAAATATCTCAGAGTACAGATTTATCAGAAGGGTCATGTTTATTAACTCATTTTTGACACCGCTTTTAGATTCTGTACAAACATGGAGATCTACATAAAGTGCTTAAAATCCAGTAAAGTAACCTGAAGTAATGGACTTATTGAAAAAATACACGCATGTGGCCTTCTGCTTCATAGCACAAGTTCTGTCCAGCTGTATTTTGCTTTTTCCTCTTTATTCAGTTCCATCACACAAACATCTCAAAGCATGCAGAACAGAACAACAAGAAAACACAAAATGAACACAAACATAAATATATATAAAAAAAATACCAGAATAAAAAAAAAGTTCCATATATTTAGGGCAGTTAGATACATTTTAAAAGCTTTAGAATTTGTATTGTTTTTATAAGCTGCTAATTTTGTGATCTCATATTAGAAAGGGTTTCAAAGTATAAGGTCAGTGTTACAAAATGTAATATATGATGGTTTCTTTTAAATTACTTTTGACTTGCGTATATAAATCTTTGCTAAGATAATTAACAGAGTAATAATGTAAATCTGTTAAACAGAAAAAGATGGTTTTGAGAGTATTTTCCTCACTTCAGCAGTTCTTCACTCGCGATCCGCCGCTGACACATTCGCGCCGCTGTTGTTCGCGACGCGCGTTATCCCTCGTCAGGAAACTCGCGACGCGCAAACGCCTCGTCTTCTGTCACCCGGCGGCCGTTCGTCCGTTTTCTTCGTCCGTCCGCGTCAAACAGAGGCAGAATCGTAGGCCCTTGATTGACAGCTGCTCTTTGGCGAGCTCCGCGTTGACGCGCCGCTCCGGAGTTTCATCTAGCGGCCCGTTTGATGTCATAGATGCCGGATCGCGCGTCCCGCGGCCGCGCCCGCGAGGATGAGGAGTAACTGGCGCCAGTGAAGCGCAGAGGCGGCGGCGGGAGCACCATGAGCGGAGCTGTTTGATCCAGAGACTCGATAGATCCGATCGTCTGGATGATCTGACAGAGAAACATTCCTATTAGCGCAGAACGAGCGTCGCGTCGAATGATGGGCTGCGCCTCCAGCATCCACATCTCCGATCGGGTGGTTTATAACAGCGGGAAA
>NW_015537954.1:1064389-1067818 GCF_001515605.1 Sinocyclocheilus anshuiensis
GTGTGTGTGTGTGTGTGTGAGTGTGTGTGTGAGAGTGTGAGTGTGTGTGTGTGAGTGTGTGTGTGTGTGTGTGAGTGTGTGTGTGAGAGTGTGAGTGTGTGTGTGTGAGTGTGTGTGACAGTTCTCAAGTCATCACGTAGGCCACTGTATGAGACTTCATTTCTTCTGTGGAGCACAGTGACTGACACACATTGCTCCACAGAAGAAACACAGTCTTGCAGCTTTCTTCATTTCTCCTGGATTTTAACCCTTTAAAGCGGCTTCTGGACGCGTACTACATCAGGAGCTCAGTGTCTGATTCTGTGCTGCGCATACTGAGTGCCACAGCGAATGTTTGGAAACTCATCATGTTAGCTGCTGATAATGTCACGCTGACGTGTGTGTTTAGTGCACTTGTGTCTGTCTGTGTTCAGCAGTGGTAGTAGTTATTTGATACAGACTATAGTACGTACTATACTAGAATACCAAATGTCCAAAAACAAAGCCTGCTGTTAGCATAGGTACTTTCTGATGAATGTGATGCAGCTGTCAGATCTGAACTGAATGACTGGACATGCATACTAGAGACAGTATGCTAGTATGCATAAGTATAGGGTGAATGAACAGGTGCTTAGTAGATCTTTTCACCTGTGTTCATCAGATCAGTTGATGAGTTTTTTACTCGTATTCAGTTTTCAGCTTAATTGCTTTGTCTGTACCAGCATTCTGTTTTCTACATGCATGTTGTATATGAGCCATTCATCCATGCATGTTTCTTTGTTTAACCATTTTGTGACCTGATTTTTTTATGCGATCCACAGCAGACTCGCATTCAGAGCAGGCTTCAGTTGTGAGCCACGCCCACATCTCAACATCCAATCAGCTACTAAAGCATAGAACCAAGTCCCGCCCTACAGTTTTTCTTTTCAGTAACTGTTACAGCATGGAAGAAAAGATTTGGCTTTAATCTTAATATGACTGCAAACTCATTAGGCTGAAATGAATGAGATTTATATATATATATATATTTTTTTTTTAAGATTTATTTTTGGCATTTTTTGCCTTGATTGATAGGAAAGTGTAGAGTAGACAGGAAGTGAAGCGGGAGAGAGATAGGGGGCGGGATCAGGAAAGGTCCTCGAGCTGGGATTCGAACTCGGGATGCCTTTAACACAACGGCACTTTATGCTTTACGAAACTTTTTTTTGTTATTGTCAAACTTTTTATTATTTGAGCTGTAAAGTTGTTTAAATTGCAGTTTTTTTTTTTATTTTTTTTTTACCGTTTATGATGTTCAATGTATAAGGCATGAAATCAGTGTCAAAAAGTCTGTGTGAAAAAAAATCTATATTCAGATAACAGACAATACATTGACAGTTTGCTGTAGAGACTGATGGTGTTTGATAACATAAAAAAACAAAAAACATGTTCTATTCTAACATCAGATTAGAATCTTCCAAAACTATTCCAGCTGCTGATTCAAATACATGTTTAGAAGAAAATTCTCCATCCTCGTAGTTTAAAGTTCAAAGATGACGATCCATTTGTGAGCATTTAGGTTGAAGTATTTTTGGTGCTAATAATAGTGATGCTGCTGCTAACGATAACGCTCACAGGACACAGCAGGTTCATGCAGATTTACTGTGCTTTAATACACACACCGTCTGAACAGAGATGATGCTGCCGATTCATTTACTCTTTCATCAATCAGCTGTTCTGATGGGAGTGTGTGTGTGTGCGCGCGTGTGTGTGTGTGTGCGTGTGCGTGTGTGTGTGCGTGTGCGTGTGACAAATGAGGACATAAATTTGTATAATGACAAAGGTATGACATAGGTATTACAAGGAGAAGGTGACTTTTCAGGACATTACCCCATGTCCCCACTTTTCAAAACGCTTATAAATCACCCAGAATGGTAGTGGTTTATCTGGCCTTGGCTGAGGCTCCACTGTTCTGCGTTTGTAACCCTCAATACCGGATCCAGCCAGAGTGTGTGTGTGTGTGTGAGTGTTACTTAAGGGACAAAGTTTGTGGATGTTTGAAAGTCAAATCCATCTTGATCTGTACATGTATTTCATTGTAAACATGCAGTGGTTGGTTTGTGTTTGACTCTGGTCTCAGTAGCTGTCAGTGTGAAGCCACTCTGTGTGTGTGTGTGTGTGTGTGTGTGTGTGTGTGTGTTTTGTCATCAGATGATTGACAGGTGTGTGTGTGTGTGACTGACGTCTAGTTTGTGTGGATCTGAACGGCTCAGACAGGAAGTAGCGCAGCACAGGGACGAGCCGAGCTGTCAGTGTGCATTAACCGTTCTTCCTGGAGGGAAGTGACATCATCATCATCATTCCCAGCAGCCCCTGTGGCTCACACGTGTGTGTGTTTGCTGTAGTTTCGTGCGCTGCTGCTGTTTGTGTCAGCTTCTGTTTGCTTCATGAGTATCATTTTGGTATAATACATTACCCCGAGAGTATCTTTTACTATTACTGTGTAATACGTTTATATTTTGCTGATTTATTATCAGTGCTGGAAACTGTTGTGCTCCATAATAGTTTATTTAATATTTGTGTCAGAGCGCTGGAGTTGGTCAGAAATAGATCGGGCATCAGTTTACTGTCATGGGTTTGTCGCGTCGCGCCGCATCCACAGCAGAACATCAGTGGGTTCTATTTGCTTTTGTCTCTCATCGTGCCGCTTGTGTCTGCTGTAGACACCTTGTTTTGGTATTTGTGAATCTTAAGTATATTCATAATCTGCTTTACGTTTACCTGGCGCTGGAAGTCCTTTCTCAAGCAAAGTTATCTGCTGACTGTACACGATCCCTCAGTTTGGGAACCACTGGAGCAGGAGATTTGTGCTCTATTAATTTGGTCTGTTACCATGCTCTGTGTTTGATTACTAATGCCTGTGTAGTACGGAGTTGCACACAGAGGACAAAAACGTTCAGCCTCGACTCTTTATCGTCATTTGTGTTAAAATTTGCAAAGCGTACCAAATTGAACAAAACAATATAAATGCAAAATTTGAATTCATGAATATATAATGGTATCCACGGTATAACAAAATCCATATCATGGAACAACATAATACCAGTAGTCACTTTCATACCGGTATAGCGCCCATCCCTAAAAATAAGCAGACCATGACCTGTCAAGCTCCATAAAGAGTTGTTACAGTGAGGGAAACATTTTCAGTAAATATCTGACTGGTCTACTTTCACCGTATGGAGAAGAGCAGCTTGTGCATTCTGCAAAATATCTCTTTTTGTGTGCCAACCAAAGATTAGGTTTTATGGGTGAACCATTCCTTTAACATAACTATTCCACATTTGCATATTTTGGATCAGCTCACAAATGTGACCCTGGACCACAAAACCAGTCATATGGGTAAATTTTTCGAAATTGAGATTTATACATCATCTGAAAGTTGAATAAATAAGCTTTCCATTGATGTGTGGT
>NW_015537954.1:1068115-1074445 GCF_001515605.1 Sinocyclocheilus anshuiensis
CAGTGGAGCTGAGAGCGGCTCGGCTCTAGCAGGATTGAGTGCTAATCTGGATCAGGACAAAAATACCTGCAGAGAACAGAGCGTTCACTGAATGAGGAGGAGGAGGACCTTCATCACTGCTCTCAAACTAATATGGAAATGTCATATATACCCATAGATACATATATGAAAAATAAATGTATTAATTAATTAAAAAATAATAATAACGATTTTCCTGTAGCAACTGCTGGACTGAGAAATGTAACATTATGTACATGAGTAACAGTATTTCAGTTTTGGCCTGTGAGAGTGTGTCTATTGGCTGTGTGTTTCTGGATTGTGTTTGTCTCAGGTCATAGCACGATGCTATACATTTTGCAGCAATATTTGCACATTTGGCTTTTTCGCTGAGAATGAAACAAAGTTTTTCAGTTGGGCTACAAATGTTTAATTGGGTAAATATTTGATGAATTTTAGGGTAATAGTGGTTTCTGATGGTTAGGTATTTGGGGCATTCTGTGAGGAAGTGCAGCTCTGTCTCTATCTCTCCCAGACTGCAGTGGGAGCAGAGTCTCTCTCCACGGGAGAGCCAGGTTTGTCTGCGCCGACCCGTCTCTACAGACAGACTGCTCGCTGAGTGTGAGACAGACTGTGCTCGCTGAGTGTGTGTGAGTGTGAGACAAACTGTGCTCGCTGAGTGTGTGTGAGTGTGAGTAGTTGATGGGAAAAGTATTCTTATAATGCATTCAAAATTCTAAATAATTTGTAATATATAATTATTCACGGTATTTAGAAGTGCCCACGATAACAATATCGTGCATATTCATTACCGTGTTATATCGCATTACCGAATACCGGCACAAGTCTAGTGTGTGTGTGTTTGTGTGTGTGTGTTTGTGTGTTTCCATTTCCTTCTCATGTTGTCTGTTTTGGGATGCTGTCCCGTGGAGGGATGGTCTCCATGGTAACCGAGCATCATCAGAGAGGATGCTAGAATCATGTGCTGCATTCATCATTTCTGTGATCCACAGATCATGTGGAGTCGGATCACTGAGTGTGTTTGTTCTTGACTGTCGTTTCAGAGCACGTTAACGGAGGTGCAGTTTGGACCAATGAAGCTCTATGAAGATCAGCTGCAGGTACCGGCTCTTCCGCACTCATACTCCGTGTTTATACACTATGTTTAGAAGGGTTTCTGTAGTAACTCCACTAAACAGTGAGTGAGAACATGCAGAATATCAGGCTTCTTGCTCATTATGGTGTGTATGAGTGTGTGTATGAGTGTGTGTATGAGTGTGTGTATGAGTGTGTGTATGAGTGTGTGTTTGTGTGTGAGTGTGTGAGTGTGTGAGTGTGAGTGTTTGTGTGTGAGTGTGTGAGTGTGAGTGTGAGTGTGTGTGTGTGTGTGTGTGTATGAGTGTGTGTTTGTGTGTGTGTATGTATGAGTGTGTGTTTGTGTGTGTGTGTATGAGAGAGTGTGAGTGTGCGCGCGTGTGTATGTGCATGAGTCTATATAAGTGTGTGTGTGTGTGTGTGTGTGTGTGCATGAGTCTGTGTTCTATATTGGGAGTTTCATTATCGCTCATTAATTCTTCAAGCTAAATTTAGGAAGGTTGAGTGAATCTGACCTGACTCCTGTATCCTGAGGTTTCTGGAGCTCCCATGAGAAGATGTGAATTATCGCTCCGTGAATCCTTCAACAGACGCGTCAGAATGATTCGAAAGGCCTGTAATGTGTAGAAACTCAGGAGCACAGAGTCTGGGGTTTGACAGGCGGCGTCACACAGTGCCCTAAAATCCCAAACTCAGTGACTCACAGTTCACTTCATTCACAGCCATACTCTATGAGCCAGTGAACTCCAGAACAATGTAGTTAAAACACCTCTGGCTTAGTGTTAATTTAGCAATAGCGTTGAGTTAGTATTAGTGTTCGTTTAGCATTAATGTTGGGTTGGTGTTAGTGCTGGGTTAGCATTAGCCCTAGGTTCGTGTTAGCATTTGTGTTGGCGTTAGTATTCGTTTAGAATTAGCGTTGGGTTAGCATTAATATCTGCGTTTCCATCCACCTATTTTTCTATGCATTTTGGAATATCACATAAAAAGATGCTGGATGGAAAATGCCAAGATGTGCGTTAAGTTCTAAAAATGTGCATAAACTTTGTGGAGTGTGGAAATTAGCGGTGCTCCGATCAGGATTTTTGAGACCGATCACAGAAAGCAGTATCTGCCGATACCGATCTTTTTAAAGCCTTCTTTTTATCATTTATAACTATTTATAGTGATACTCCAACCAGGATTTTTAGACATTAATTCAGGACCTGAATTTCATTTTTGAAAATGTGGGTAATTCCCCTCTTAGGTGTCTCTTGTGAAGCAGCTTTCACACAGGAATCCGCTACTGATCCGCGGCTGTTTACCACAAACACAACATTTACCCATTAGTTTGATTTCAAATCCAAACATTGTCACTGAAAATGCTTTTTCAGCATTGCAATTCTTTTTTTACACAGTACAGTAATACAATCTATTATTGTTTGTCTAAAAGTGCTCTTTTCCTTTAAACCTAGCTAAAAAGCCATATGTGTTGACTGTGAAACACAGTAGACTTTAATTATATGCATTTATGGTGTAATTACTACATTTTCGTGTCAATCCATGTTAATTTTTACTGCAAACAATGCGCTGTTACTTTAATTCAGTGCTTGCAGCGCAGCAATAGACTCGGTGTGGAAACGATCTCTGCTCTGCTGCAGACGCACCGCTCCTGAACGCACCGCCGGACCGTAACTGTGTGCAGTGTGCACGCTTTAATCCGTTAACATGAGCGCGGAGAAATACACACCACATTCGCACTGCAAACAGAGTAATGTGAACCTGGCGTTATGTGTGTGCGCTGCGAGTGTGCATGAGCTCAGTCTCCAGGAGAGCACGCGAACACTGGCAAGAATTAAAAAGTAATGCAATTTATCAACTTTAGTGACGATGTGACAGTGCCTCGATTGTGCAAGTGACGATTCCTGTGTCAACTGTGCAGCTCGCTTATAGACAGAAGTGATGTGTGGTGATTCACTCACGCTGTTTGTACGCCTCACACAAGGTTTACAAATTACTTTATAAGTTATAAATAAAGTTATTTAATAACACGCATTAAATAAAGAAATATGAAGACTGAGATGGTGCCGCTGCATGTCATGCCAAACCTCTCACAGCAGCGTCATCAGCTTGAGATCTGTTTATGAGATCGTTCTTTATAGAGACCGCCGATCAATCATCCCAAAGCGATTATCGGCCGATAGTGATCGGTAGCCGATCAATCGGATCACCCCTAATGGAAATATAGCTAATGTTGGGTTAGCATTAGCATTGGGTTAGTATTAGCGTTGGGTTAGCGTGAGGTTAGCAGTAAGTGTTGAGGTTCGTGCTGTGGTGTTGTGCCTGTGTTGCAGAGCTTTAATTACTGTTGGAAAGTGAAGCAGTGATTTCCTCTTCCTGTTTTTGTCCTCCCAGCTGATCCCACATTCCCTCAGAACACACGCCGAGCGTCCGAGCCGTCCATCCACACAAACACAGTGTTTCATTCTTCTGAACCACTCCAGTGAATCAGCTCGTATTATGTTCCTGTTATTGATGGAAGTTGTTGTTGTGGCTGAATGTGTTTTTATCCAGCACTGTCTCACACTGATGACGGCTCTGTGTGTGTGTGTGTGTGTGTGTGTGTGTGTGTGTGTGTGTGGGTTGCAGGTGCTGTTAGTGTTTGCCAAAGACGATGCTCAGAGTCACAGCTTCTGCTGGGCGTGTGAACGCGCTGGTTTCAGGTGTAATGTGGCCCGAACGCCAGAAGCGGCGCTGGAGAGCTTTGAGGAGAAGAACCACGATCTGATCATCATCGATCACAGACATTCCAGATACTTCAACGCTGAAGCGCTCTGTCGGTACGTGTCGTAGTTTGGGGCTCATTCCACCACAGAGGAACAGAGAGGGTGAAGGGTCTGGAAACTGATCAAGACATTGACCTTCAATCCTAATGAAGCTGCATGCACTGTGAAATAAATGGTTTATTTGAAGTGCAAAGTTTAAATGTGACTCAAAACCATCGGATCAGTTGTAATGTTGAGAAGCGTCAAACTAACCCTGTGACGTCACATGCTGCGGTCAAACACTATAACAAAACATCCTTTTTTCTTTAAAATGGTTACATTAATTGTGTTTGTTATATATTTTAATCAGTGGAAATCAGTTTACTAAATAATGTAAACTTGACTGACTGCTTTACTTCCACTTTAACCGAACAGCTCTTCAGTGTTGAAGAGTTGACTCTCGACCGCTCGTACTGTACGTTCTCGGGTATCAATGTACCGCATTCTCAACGATAATTAGTTCAAGTGTAATTTAACCACAAGAAATTATGTCCACTGGAATCCCACTGTATGCAGTGTTCACATGGCCTGCTTGAAAATGTAAATGTTTTTTGTACATTCATTGTGTTTCAGGTTTGTGTCTCAGAAATGCTGAAGTGTGTGTTGTTGTTGTTTCTAATCCTCATTTTATTTAATTTTTTTTCTCAGCTCAATTCGAGCCATCAGCTGCTCTCACAACACTGTGATTGTGGCTGTAGTGAAAAGGTTTGTGCCCAGATCTCTCTCTCTCACACACATACACACACACTCACTCACTCACTCACACACACACACTCAGCTGGAGGAGCGTTTGAAGCCGCAGACGCTGGACTTTCATCACACAGGGGTTGAACTTTGATTCTCCGTCAGACCTGAGACCTGCTTCTGTATGCTGTTTAGATCCTCTGTCGTGTGTGTGTGTGTGTGTGTGTGTGTTTCAGGAGTGGCAGGGGGTTTATTATGCCAAAAAGAAGAACGGAGACAGTGTGCAGCAGAATGTGAAGATGACGCCTGTCGTTGGACAGGGAGGGTAGGCAGCGTTTCTGTCTTTCTGCTTTAAAGTTTTACTCTGTTCCTTTAGAAAATCAAATGACTGATTTCAGCTTCATTTCAAAACAAACGTGTTTATTTTTATTTCTGAAGAAATGTAATTCAGCTTCCTGCTGGCCGAGGGTCAGGTGACTCTAGTTTGATCGTGTGTTCACATGTTAATATGTCTGTCTCCGTCTCTCCTGTAGTAAAATCAGGCACTGTGTGTCTGTTAACAGGCCTTTAAATGTGTGTGTGTGTGTGTGTGTGTTCAGGTGTGCTGATGTGTTGTTGTTGTCATTGTGTGTCAGATATTCAGCAGTCCAGCAAGCATAAGGACCGAAGGAAAGGATCGCTGGACGTTCGCTCGACGACCTCTAGAGGAAGTGATGGTGAGATGACACTGCTGACCCCGCCCCTCACTCAGAGCCCTTCCCAAAGCGGAGCGTCCAGATTTAGCTTTAACATGTAACTGCTTCGGTGTGCAAATGGCTCGTCACATCATATGTACATCTGTCCGCTCATCTTTAGTGAGTTTACTGTATTTAGGATTGGTTTTTAAAGAAATTAGCTTTGTCGGCGGTGATAGCTTGTGGTTTGTGCTGTGCTTCCGGTGACCCGAGTTCGAATCCAGACTCATGGTCCTTTGCCGATCCCGTTCCCATCTCTCTCTCTGCCCTATGCTTTCCTTTCGTATCTCCACTGTCCAATCAACAATAAAGGCATAAAATACCCCAAAAATATAACTTCATAAAAGAAATGAGCTTTATAAAACATGTCTCAGTCTGACAGCCATAAAACTCTCCCTGACTAACCCTTGACCTCTGACCCTGTGCTCAGGAGCATGTGAAGTGAAGGATGTTTTCAGATGATCTTGTGTTTAGCAGGAAGTTCTCAGAGGAGATACTCGTCTATGGCCAGAATCCACTCCATGACTATTGAAGCTCCCATCACTAAGGTACATTAGTGTGTGTGTGTGTGTTTTTGCAGGCTCATGTTAAAAAGTGGGGCATGTATGTGTGTGTGTTATTGTGGTTGTGTGGGCTCATGTTTTAATTCTGAAAATGTGTGTGTGTGTGTGTGTAGGTGATAAACATCATCAACGCGGCTCAGGAGAGTAGTCCGATGCCGGTGGCCGAAGCGCTGGACCGTGTGCTGGAGATCCTGCGGACGACAGAGTTATACTCTCCTCAGTTCGGTACTAAAGAGGAAGATCCTCACACCAACGACCTGGTGGGCGGATTGATGACTGTAAGTCTCTCAGTGCCTCTGATCGCCTTTGAGTGTGTGTGTGTGAGTGTGTGTGTGTTTGAGTGTGTGAGAGTGTGTGTTTTAGTGTGTGTGTGTGTGTTTGAGTGTTTGAGTGTGTGAGTGTGTGAGTGAGTGAGTGAGTGAGTGAGTGAGTGAGTGAGTGAGTGAGTGAGTG
>NW_015537954.1:1074518-1087603 GCF_001515605.1 Sinocyclocheilus anshuiensis
TGAGTGAGTGAGTGAGTGAGTGTGTGTGTGTGTGTGTGTGTGTGTGTGTGTGTGTGTGTGTGTGTGTGTGTGTGTGAGAGTTTGAGGGTGTGTGTGTGTGCGAGTGTGTGTTTGAGTGTGTGTGTGTGAGCTGCAGCACATCTCCAGTCTGTCACATGTAATCAAGAATGTGAAACGCTTCTCTGTTGTTTCTGTCAGTGTGATGCTGACGATGATTTCTCTCCTGCAGGACGGACTGCGCAGGCTATCAGGAAACGAGTACATCTTAGCAACAAAACGTAAGCAGAGTTCACCGCTTTATGACCTTTGACCCCATTTCCTGTTCCACTATTCACACCGTTTGTGTTCCAGAGCTGCACCACATCCCAAGTCACCTGACCACACCACTGTCCCTCAACGATATCCCACCATGCATTGCTCAGACGATGGAAAATGAAGACTCATGGGACTTTGATATTTTCAACCTGGAGTCAGCCACCATGAAGCGGTGAGACACACACGACACACTCACTCACAAAACTCACGTGCATGCTCACACACATATACAAACACACAAAGTACATCTCAACACAAACTCATACACACACACACACACACACACACACACTTCATTTCATAGCCTTCTAATATTTTTATATCAAGCTAATAATAATGACAACAGAAAAACACAAAACATACTAGAAAACCTGAACATTCTGTACTTTGTTTAGTGGTTTGTTTTGGTTGGTTGTGGTTTTTCCAGTTGAGTGTCTTGTTTCACTCACATTGATTGTAGTATACTCCCATCTAAACACACTCGTGAAGTGTAGATTCTGTACAGGTGTGTGTGTAACGTGACGCTCCTCAAGCCTCTCGGTGTTTATTTCCAGGCCTTTAACGTATCTGGGTCTGAAGATCTTCTCTCGGTTTGGTGTCTGTGAGTTCTTGAGCTGTCCGGAGGCGACTCTGCGCTCCTGGCTGCAGATCATTGAGACCAATTATCACTCCAGCAACTCCTACCACAACTCCACACACGCCGCAGATGTGCTCCACGCCACCGCATACTTCCTGTGCAAGGAGCGCGTCAAGGTGAACACACACACACACACACACACAAACTCACACACACACACACACACGCACACACACTCTCTCTCACACACACACGCACACACACTCTCTCTCACACACACACGCACACACACTCTCTCTCACACACACACACTCTCATACACGCACTCAGACACCACACACACAGACACATTCAAACACGCTCGCACACACACACGCAGACACATGCAAACACATGACACAAACACGACACACGCAAACACTCACTCACATACACACACACTCTCTCTCACACACACACGCACACACACTCACACACACGCAGACACATGCAAACACACGACACAAACACACGACACACACACACACACTCACACACACACACACACACAATCACACTCTCACACACGCACACACACACCACATACAAACACACACGACACGCAAACACACACACCACACACGCAGACACATGCAAACACACACACACCACACATTCAAACACACGACGCGAGCAAACACTCGAGCAAACACACGACATACGCAAACACACACGACACATGCAAACACACATGCAAACACACACGACACACGCAAACACACGACACGAAAACACACACACCACACACGCAGACACATGCAAACACACAATACACACACCACACATGCAAACACACGACGCAAACAAACACGACATACGCAAACACACACGACACATGCAAACACATACGACACACACGCAAACACACATGACACACGCAAACACATACGCAAACACACACAACACACACGCAAACACACGACACACGCAAAAACATACGCAAACACATATGACATACGCAAATACACATGACACACACGCAAACACACACACGACACACACGCAAACACATATGCAAACACACACGACACACACGCAAACACGTGACATACGCAAACACACATGACACACACAAACACACACGACACACACACACACGACACGTGCAGACACACATGCACACACACACGCAAACACACACGACCCACAAGCAAACACATATGACACACATGCAAACACACGACACACACACACACGACACACAACACACGCAAACACATACACAAACACACATGACATGCATACACCACACATGCAAACACACACATGACACACGCAAACACACACACACACACACACACCTTATTGGGACAATAAAGCCCTCCCTACACCTCCCCTAACCATACCTGATACTTTATTTTCAACTTTTTTATTATTTCCTTCATTTTTATTGAAAATAAACGCCTTTCTAAGGTGATATGAGATTTGAAAAGGGAGAAAAAAAAGTTCAGCAAAAGGCGGGTTCGAACTCGGGTTGATCGGGCTTTACCATCTACGCCACTGAAGTTGTTGATTGGCGATTGTCTTTTGTAGTCACATGTTGGTGGGCGGAGTTAGTGTAAATAGCCTCTGCCAACAAGGCGGCCTATTTGCACTTAGAGTAAACAGACACTCCGATATAATATTGAATATAGTGTTTTCACTGCAAAACATCACTAAATGCTGCAAATATCACAGCAATTTTTGAGAAAAGCTCAAACTTTTTGGGCTGCAAAAATCAGAAAGAAGCTCCATGAAATCCAGCTGGACTGATGAATCTCCATCAGTCATGACACAAACACATGATCGGCTCACTTATCTCGTGAAGGGGTTCTGCTGATCCACACTTCATGCTGCTGTTTGTGCCGTTATTGTGTTTGTGTGATGGGATTTTGGCATGTGGTTTGTGAACATCTTTCACCACACAGAGCACTCAGCTGAAGTCATGTGACTCACAGTTGTTTGACTAGCAGTAGACGTGATCATCAGCGGATGCTAATGAAAGACGTGACGGTGTTAGCGCAGCGATCGAAGCTCGGTGTGGCTGCAGCTTCACTCTCCGTGTGTCTCTTTCTCAGCAAAGTCTGGACCCCATAGACGAGGTGGCGGCTCTGATTGCGGCTGCCGTGCATGATGTCGATCATCCTGGACGGACAAACTCCTTCCTGTGTAACGCAGGAAGTGAACTGGCCATTCTGTACAACGACACAGCCGTGCTGGAGAGTCACCACGCTGCGCTGGCCTTCCAGATCACCACACGAGACGACAAGTGCAACATCTTCAAGAACATGGAGAGGTACGCGCTAAACTGAGCCTCTCTGTTTCACACGCTGTGATGAAGCGTTCGATGCGCTCCTGATGCAGATGAGGTGAACTGTGTGCAGCTGGACTGATTTTCCTCTTGTTTTAGCGCAGTGGTTGATTGACAGGTGAGCAGGTTCAGGGTGTGTGTGTGTTTGCAGTATGATGAGATCTCATTAGTGTGGTCTCAGTGATCGGATCTCAGAGCATTTCAGACCCTGTTTACATCCGTATCGATCAGATCACTAGGGGTGGGAGAAAAAATCAATTCGCCTAACTATCGCGATTCTTTTTAAAATGATTGGTTTATCTCAGAATCGATTTATATGTAATAATTTTACTTTTCCTAAGAGGTGGTCGGGAGGGTGAAATGTATATCGACTTCAAGCCGGCGCGAGAAAGCAAAACCATGACAGGATCAAACCTCTTCCAGAATTCTTTCTGCAGCTTCACGTTTTGAATCCTAAGAGTGGAAACACTTTGGATTTTACACACTGCCGGGAAAACATAACTAAACATGACTAAAACCGTATGCAAAGTAACATAGTACTTTATTTTATTTCAGAAGTATTTTTTTTCTACTCATTTTGTTGAACTTTTGACTATTATATTCATGTGCAAGTTCAGGGTTTTGGTACTTGAAAGGTATTTTAAAATATGCACTGTGTATGTGTATGCTCCTGTAATAAACATTCAGAAAGATGTGATGCATTGTTTTTGTTAATAGGACTCATTTACAGTCTCTTTAAGGGTATAATCAAGTATTTTCCATTGTCTAGTCTTTAATAAGCGAACAAAATCACAATAAATTGTAATATTGAATTGCAATAGTCAATTATCGCAATATATATTGAATCGGCACACAAGTATCGGGATAGTATTGAATCGGCAGATTAGCGTATCGTCCCAGCCCTACAGATCACCTGACACACACACACACACACACACACACACACACACACACATCAGTGTTTCTACGAAGCGCTCAGTGAGCCTCAATGAGCTCTTTGTTTCAGGGAGGCTGTGCATTCCTCTCCACTCACTCACTTGCTCTCTCTCTCTCACAGGAACGAGTACCGCACGCTCCGGCAGGCCGTCATAGACATGGTCCTCGCCACTGAGATGACCAAACACTTCGAACACGTCAACAAGTTTGTCAACAGCATCAACAAACCTCTGGCTACACTGGAGGAGAACGGGGTTAGAATCACACTCACGCACACTCACGCTCACGCACACTGACACTCACACTCACACACACACACGCACACACTCACTCACTCACACACACACACTCGCACACTCTCTCACTCACACACATGCTCTCACTCGCAAACTCTCACACACACACACTCTCACTCACACACACACTCACGCACACACACACACACACACTCTCACACACACACACACACACACACTTACGCACACACACACACACACACACACTTACGCACACACACACACACACACACACTTACGCACACACACACACACACACACACTTACGCACACACACACACACACACACACTCACACTCACGCACACACATGCACACTCACGCACTCACACACACACTCACGCACACACACACCTCACACACACCCACACACACTTACGCACACACACACACACACACACACACTCACACACTTTCACAGACACACACTCACACACACACTCACTCACAGACACACATACACACACACTCACACACGCTCACACACACTCTCTCACACGCACACACACAGGTAAACGCTCTTTAATGACCCAGAGAGTGTTGGGTTATTAATGAGGATGTCAGTATTCATTCTGTGGTGTGTGTGTGTATGTGTGTGTAGGGTAATGGTGATGAGGATTCGGTGAAGAGCATCCTGACGGCTCCAGAGAACCGGATCCTGGTGAAGCGGATGTTGATCAAATGCGCTGATATCTCAAACCCATGCAGACCGCTGGAGCTGTGCATCGAGTGGGCCGGACGTATCTCAGAGGAGTATTTCGCACAGGTATGTGTGTGTGTGTCTGTGTGCGCGCGAGTGTGTGTGCGTGAGCTTGAGTGCGTGAGCTTGAGTGTGTGAGCTTGAGTGTGTGAGCGTGAGTGTGTGAGCGTGTGTGTGTGTGTGTGTGTGTGTGTGTGTGTGGGAACTTTCTGTAAGACATAACTTCACAAACAGCGTGAGTGAATCACTGCGCGCGCTCTCTTTCTCTCTCAAAATGCGCAAATGGCTTCAAATCACATCGCGTCTATAAGCGAGCTGCACAGTTGACACAGGAATCGTCACTTGCACAATCGAGGCAGTGTCACATCGTCACTAAAGTTGATAAATTGCATTACTTTTTAATTCTTGCCAGTGTTTAATCATTCAGCACCCGTGCGCTCTCCTGGAGACTGAGCGCTCATGCACATCACTCTCAGCGCACACACATAATGCCAAGTTCACATTATTCCGTTTGCAGTGCATACGTGGTGCGTATTTTTTCCGCGCTCATGTTAACGGATTAAAGCGTTCACTGCCAACTTAATATATAAATCTAGAAGTAAATGCAAAAGTAAAAAGCATTGAATAATGTGTTGCTTATATTTATTGTGTTTAAACGTCTGTGAAAGATTGTATTACTGTACTGTGTAAAAAAAGAATTGCAATGCTGAAAAAGCACTTTCAGTGACAATGTTTGGATTTGAAATCAAACTAATGGGTAAATGTTGTGTTTGTGGTAAACAGCCGCGGATCAGTAGCGGACTCCTGTGTGAAAGCTGCTTCTGTAATACACATGGACTGCAAACACACTGCAAACGGAGTGTGTGTGAACCTCACATACAGCTCATGAAATCAGGCTTGCGCTGTGTGTAAGCTATTGTGCAACAATTACACGATTGTCAAAACAAAAATGCACTGCATGATCAAACATTTAGGTGAGATAAATATATAATTTTTGAAAAATGTCTAAAAAATGCCCCGCTCCACCCCTCAAATTAAAAATCCCCCTCACCAGAGTCAGCTAAGAGGGGAACTCACCACATTTCCAAAAATGAAATTCAGGTCCTGAATAAATGTCTAAAAATCCTGATTGGAGTATCACTATAAATAGTTATAAATGATAAAAAGAAGGCTTTAAAAAGGTTGGTATCGGTGATGGTATCGGCAGATACTGCTTTCTGAGCACCCCTGTCTAAACCGAGCAAATCCAGAAACAGTGAGGCGCTGCAGGTTAGTGTGAGAGGAACTGATCAGCGAGTATAAACACAGCTGTCTCTGATTCACAGACGGATGAGGAGAAGCAGCAGGGTCTGCCGGTGGTGATGCCCGTGTTTGATCGCAACACCTGCAGCATTCCCAAATCCCAGATCTCCTTCATCGACTACTTCATCACCGACATGTTCGACGCCTGGGACGGTAAGAAACGGATCACTTCAACTAGATTCTTACTGCAATCTTTTTAAATGTAATCGTCTATAATGAAGGTTGAGCTGTGGTTATGCTGCGCTCCTGTTAAATCCTCCTGTTTAAATCATTTCAGATCAAATACATGTTGAACATGTTAACAGTAATAATAATAATTGTTATTTCTAAAGTGCCTTCTCTGTGTTTCTAGCGTTTGCTGATCTGCCCAATCTAATGCAGCATCTGGACAACAACTTCAAATACTGGAAGAGTTTAGATGAGAAGAAGCTGCGGAGCCTGCGGCCGCCACCGGAGTGACACACACACACACACACACTCAACACACACGTGAGAGGATGAGTGGAGTTAACGTTTGATGGACGGAGGGAAAGCGTCTCTTGTGAAGAAACACTAGCGATCGGCTCGACTGTGTCAGAAACACGTCTGTGGAGCGCTATTTATTTTGGTCCAGCTGTTCCTTGTTTTTGTTTTTTTAATCATTAATAACTAATGATGAGAATCATGTTAGCTAACATACCCTCAGAATGAGAGATGATCTAAACGCCAAAGGTGATTAACACGAATGATGATGTTATTGTATGTCAAATCTGCAGACTCAGAAGGAAGCGTCACGTTTTTATTTTCGCGAGCATCTGTGAACACTTGGTTTTCCTCCAGAGATGTTCTGTGTGGTCATCTACTGACGAGACTGCGGCCTTATTTTATACGCTCTATTTATACGGCGACGGACTTCTGCGGTTTTTAACACGCTCACATTATATGAAGTAAATCTCAATATTTTTATAGATGATCAGTTTTACACTGGAACGATGTAGAGCATGTCGGACTCCTCGGGGAGGGATGATCACTCATTCTTCATGTTGTTCAGCCGTCTGCAGACCGCCGGCTTCTCTCTCTTCAGGCTTCTGTTGATTGGATTCAGTCTGTGTTTCTGGGCTCAGACGGATGATTTATCCTTCAGCTGAATATACGATTTCTGATGTGATCCTCTTCCTCCGAATCACTTCAGCCCGGCCGCACTTCACTCCCAAATAAAGAGAAAAATGAGATTATATTTTGTATTTAGGACCATTATGATTTTTTTGCGTCGTGACATTGTTTTCATGATGAATTACCTCTTCTTCAGATTCCTCTTTAAATTCTCATCTGTAATGTCAAAAGGAGTTATTTAAAGTGTAAAGTATTTCGACATCATTGTAGTATTTGTTGTACTGCCCTTTTTGATTTAATAAAAAAGCTATTTTTTATTGTAAAGCAGAACTACAATAATAAAACTACCGTCCAGGTGAGACTCGGGTGACAATTTGTGCTCGATTGTCACCTGATAACAGAATCCAGGAGTGTTTGATACAGCGAGGCGTGAGCTGATGTGTGTGAGATGCGCTCTTCAGCATGTGCAGTGTGTTTGGTTCAGGACTGCTGCTGCTGCTGCGGTTCAACATGTCCCTAGTAATAGATGGAAAAATAGATATTCTTTGTTTAATCCAATTACATACTTCAGTCCAAAACGAATTAAGCAGATAACAAGGGGAAAATACGTGTTCAACGGAATAACAGAATTGACAAATATTACAATCCACATTAAATCTTAATCTCAGAAATGCCTTGGCAGGATAAATACCGTACACAATGTTAAAGTGCACTTCTTTATATTCTGGTGGAAGAGGAAATAACAAATATTTGTATCTAAATTCATGAACTGATTTCCTATTTAGATGTTGAAAAATATAGCTCCTTCTTATTGGACCAGGATAGCTTTCCTGCACAAGACAAGACACTTCTCATTGTGATACCTAAATATTTCACCTCCTTCTTAATTGAAACATGATATAATGTAATAAACGCAGCCCTGTTGAACAAGCACTGAGCCAGGCGTCAGCAGCTGCTGTGTTCCGACGAGCAGCAGAAATGCTTCTATCCTACACAATTATTCGCTAATATAGTCTGTTTTTCCACTTTGAAGCTTATTTTATTAACCGAATTTCTTGATAAATAAATAAAATTAATGGTTAAAAATGCACTTTAGAATCGATATTTTGATGCGAGGATTATTTCCTACTTTTTTCTACATGCATTATTCAAATTCCTTCAGAGCTAACATGAACATTTCTATTCATACTTCTTCAGAACGCCCAAGACTCTGTCTGTGTCAACTTTCACCAGATTTTACTGTAGAATTTGAGAGAAAATGAATAGAGCTGGGTAAAAGTACAGATTTAATAAAATATTACTCCAGTCAAAGTAAAAGTTCTCAGTTTTCAATTGTACTCGAGTGAAAGTACAAAAGTACCGATAGATGAATGATTATCTTGCAGTTTTATATAGGCTACTTTTATCTTTTTTATAATCCTACTGCTCAAAATACCTGGGATTTCCCCAAAATAACCAATAAGGAAATAATGAATATAATAAGGAAAATATAATTCTATTTTCATAATGATATGTTCTCCTCCAGCCTCTGTGGTGTAAAACACTCCTGGCTAAATGCCCCAGAGAGCATCACTACCCGCTCTGATAATTACTGTAGTACTTGCTCTGAACATCACATGCTTTCTTTCCCGCAGATGTGATCTATCTAACGTTAGGTGGCTGAATAACAATATTTGGACTTTATTTTTATTTTTTTAATTCCTCGATTTAGCACCAGCACGCTCGTTTGCTAGACAGTTAGCATCAGCTAACATTGACTTATTTTCAGCATGGTTATGAATAAACATTTATATTTGTCTACTCGGCTAGTTGATCAGCTAAGCTAGTTAATTCTCTGTAACTGCTGAATACAGGTCTTCGTCAGCTTTCTGGCCGCTTCGTGTCTCCGTACCGTAACGCCACAAACAGACGCGCAGCAGAATCCGGCTGGCTTGACCGCGGGGGGTAACCGGACAAGGCAAACAAACTTTGGGTTTAAAGCTCCACATCAGCGCCGGTTCGGTGTTCGGTGTCCAGCGATGGAGTGTGTTAGTTCAGATTCTCCGCTCAGAGGACAAACTTTATCCCGTTTGATTCTTTCTCTCGTCATTCGTCTGTGTTCACATGAAATTGTCCTGTTCTTCTGTAAACATTATACTGTAAAACTCCATATAAGCGCTCGGTTCTTTACAGGAACTTTAGTATGTAAATTAACATGAGTCTAGTCACAGAAATAAACGGGAAAATAAGAGAATGATTGAAACTCAACTAACTTAGTTCAGATTCAGTTGTAAATCAGCTCTAGAAGAGAGTCGAGTCTTTATTCGGATCAGTTCGGTTCAGATTGAGTCACTGATTGATCTGGTGTGTGTGTGTGTGTGTGTGTGTGTGTGTGTGTGTGTGTGTTAGTTTATTAGTGGAGGACATGAAGACAGACTCTCAGCGCTAGAGTTCTGTTGATACTCTCCTACAGAAACACATGTGGCGATGAGAACAGGCCTACACACCTAACACACACACACACACCACACACCCCTAAACACGCACACCACACACACACCCCTAAACACACACACCACACACACACACACCACACACCACACACTCACTCTTACACACACCTAACGCACACACACACACCACACTCACACACCCCTAAACACAACACACTCACTCCTAAACACACACACCAGTGATAGGTGGGTGTGTGAGCGGCGGGTGTGTGTGTGTGTGTGTGAGCGGCGGGTGTGTGTATGTGTGAGAGGCGGGTGTGTGTGTGAGAGGTGGGTGTGTGTGTGTGTGTGAGAGGCGGGTGTGTGTGTGAGAGGCGGGCGTGTGTGTGTGAGAGGCGGGCGTGTGTGTGTGAGAGGCGGGCGTGTGTGTGTGAGAGGCGGGCGTGTGTGTGTGAGAGGCGGGCGTGTGTGTGTGAGAGGCGGGCGTGTGTGTGTGAGAGGCGGGCGTGTGTGTGTGAGAGGCGGGCGTGTGTGTGTGAGAGGCGGGCGTGTGTGTGTGAGAGGCGGGCGTGTGTGTGTGAGAGGCGGGCGTGTGTGTGTGAGAGGCGGGCGTGTGTGTGTGTGAGAGGCGTGCGTGTGTGTGTGTGAGAGGCGGATGTGTGTGTGTGTGTGTGTGTGACGTGAAGCGGATGTTATTCCGAGCGAGGCATGTGTGTGCTGTGGCTCCGTCTCATCGTCTGGAGCTCCGCAGGGCGGCGTGGAGATGGCTGCTAAAATCAACAGCATGCTGATGGTCAAAGGCAAACTGAAGCCACTGCAGCTGCTGTCCAGTAAAGTACTGACCGTCCCACCGCTATCCCATGATGCACTGCTGTCGCTCTGAGCTCACGTGTGTGTGTGTGTGTGTGTGTGTGTGTCTTCTCTCTCTCTCTCTCTCTGTGTGTGTGTCTGCTCACTCTCTCAATTACATTTTGTTTTCAATTCATATTGCTTTATTGGCATGACATACTTGGGTACATATTGCCAAAGCATTGTACATAGCAGAATAAAAATAAACAAAACAAAAATACATGTAATCTCTCACTTTCTGTGTGTGTTTGTGTGCGTCTGCTCTCTCTCTCACTGTGTGTGTGTGTGTGTGTATTTTGAATTATCGATTAAAATCGGAAAAAACGCCCAGCCCTACCTGATCGCATGATTCCTGTTGAAACGACTGGATTTTGAACCTGAATTTCACAGAGCAAGACTGAATGTGAGACGGATCATGTCTTATGTGCCGCAGAACAGGCTCTGTGTGCAGTGCACTAATGCAGTGAAACAAACCTCTCCATCAGTGTGACCTCACAAACGACAGACGCTTGTGAAGCTGAAGGAACACTGATGGACACACACACGCACTCTGTTCAGTACTTAGTTTAGCCTCCAGTTAGGTGTGGTTTACATGAGGAGTGTCACAATCACGTTTATAACGATCCTCGCTGGCTCACTCCTGATCATGTGCTCTGCTGCCGCTCATGTTGTGATGGTGTGAATCTGAACAGGACACGCTTGTGTTTGTCAGAGGCAGTGGCCAGAATAAAGGAGATCATCTCTGAGGATGTCCTGCGCTCGTCGTGATGCCCACCATCCCGGTGTACCATCAGACCCTCAGCACCATCCCCAGACACAAACCGGCCCCGCCGCACATGGGGGTAAGAGAGAGAGAGAGAGAGAGTGTGTGTGTGTGTGAGAGAGAGAGTCTGCATTAGTGCACTGAGCCTGTTTTACTGCACATTACACACTGATTCTCTATAAACCTCTTCATCAGTGTGATCTCTTACACTACAGACATTAGTGAAGCTTTAAACGCTGCAGACACTCTCACACTCATCATCACTGACTCACTCCTGATAATGTGCTTTACCGCCGCTGATGGAGTGGAGCTGAACAGGAGGTTGTTGTGTTTGTCAGAGGCAGTGGCCAGGATAAAGGAGATCATCTCTGAGGACGTGCTGCGCTCGTCGGGTGGACAGCAGCCCGCTGTGATGCCCACTGTACCGGTGTACCGTCAGACCCTCAGCGCCGCCCCCGGGCACAAACCGGCCCCACCGCACACGGGGGTAAGAGAGTTTGTGTGTGTGTGTGTGTGTGTGTGTGTGTGTGTGGAGGCTAAGAAGGCGGGGCCTCGGAGCATGTGGTCTCTGCTGATACACGCCTCATACAGAAACAGCAGCCAGAATGACTCCAGCCTACAGACGGAGGTCAGAGTTCACTGCGCCGCTGACACACATCTGACCGTCTCTGAATCTGACTCCAACAAACCTGTCGTTCCAGACCTGAGTGATGCAGCTTCACATCTGCTGAATCTCTGACTCCTTCAGCCGTGAAGAGCGTGAAACCCTCACACAGAGAACGAGAGAATTCATTCTGCAGTGCTTCAGATGTCAGTCATGTGATTCACAAGCCTGAGTCACATGGGTTGTGTTTCAGTCCTCGTTCACTGGGTGCGTTTTCATGGATGTCAGTAATCCGTTTATTTACCTTATTCTGAATAAGACAATATTATGATTAAGATGTTTATAAGAGTTGCTTTTGCAATATCCCTTTCAAGATGGTAATGGTGCGATTTAAGTGTGTACGTGTCTATACTGCACTTTCATAACGCGACTAATTTGACTTTTAATTTACTTTATGATTTTAGCCAGATTAAGGTAATCAGAAATCTGTTTACATGGTAGATTCTTATTCAGAGTATTGTCTTAATCGTGTTAAAATCTGAATATTGTTACATAAGCCATGTAAACATAAGCGTGTGTTCGCTTCAGCAGTATGTTTGTTCTGCTCGTCTCGTTTGTGTCACACGGGTTTGTAACGACATGCTGTTTATTTGGGTTCATTTGATTTCTTTTGACAGTGAGTTCAGTCAGCAGGACCTGATGATGAAATATGATCTCTTGGATGATGTATGTGTTTAAATGATGTAGTAAGGACTGAATGTGCCGATGGCTCGTCTCTAACATTCACACTGCTATTGACGAATTGTTCTCTTTGTAAGTGATTTCAAGTTTTGTTTTGCACACACACACTCACTCACACACACACACTCACACTCACACTCACACTCACTC